>NW_011948433.1:610833-715215 GCF_000503995.2 Ceratosolen solmsi marchali
TTCCTGTAAAATGCTACTCGGCAGAAGTTGTTACATTATGGTACCGTCCACCCGATGTTCTATTTGGAGCAAAACTTTACACAACGTCCATCGATATGTGGAGCGCAGGCTGCATATTCGCAGAATTAGCTAACGCTGGGAGACCATTGTTCCCTGGCTCGGATGTAACCGATCAGCTGAAGAGAATATTTAAAATGTTAGGCACACCCACCGAAGAAACATGGCCCGACATAACTACTCTTCCAGATTACCGACCCCTTCCACATTATCATCCGACTCAAGGTCTAGCCCAAGTTACACCAAAACTGACTGCTAGGGGGAAGGACTTACTTCAGGTAACTAAATTTTTGTTAAATTATACATCTCTGATTCGAGAGTCTCAAAGCACGAGGCACAATACTTTGACAACAATAGAGTAATTATTTGAAATCACTTCTTGCAAAAATATCGATAGAATTTTTCTAGATACAATATCAATAAAGTTAACAAATTAATTAACATGATAAAATATTAATATGATAACAATTTATTGAAAAAAAGATTTTCTTATTAAATAATACAAACATAAATTATATGTAATTTTCTAGAGATTATTAGTATGTAATCCAGCACTCCGAATATCTGCGGATGATGCAATGGCTCACCCTTACTTTTATGACCTGAATCCTGCCATCAGAAATGACAGATGCCAATAACACTTTCCAATTGTAGATAAGCGCAGCTGATAGTTAAGCAGCGCAAGACCAAAATACGCGTGGTAAAAACAATTTATTATACAACAATGGTTGCTTGCGAAAATTACAATGACAAAGGCGTTTATATACAAAATGTTAAAAAGCAGAATAATAAATCGTCAATTCTATCGTTATAAGTAAGGAACGATACATCGAAACTTAAGCGCAGTAGTAAATGAAGTCACAATAATAATAATCTTACTTATAGATGATATCGATATTAAAGATTTTAACTGAACTTTGGAAAATATATGTCATTTAAAAAAAAATTACAAAATTATTAACATATCGAAGCCTGTTAAAATTTTGTATAATGTGTAAATACATAAAAGCTATATAAATTATATCGTATCAATGATATTCTCACTGTAATTTTAATAATATTTATTATGAAAAATGTAGAAAATTAAAATTTGAAAAAGCATTCGATTTTTCAGTTTCATTACGTAATAAATATTATGCACGTTATGCAAAATTACCATAGGTAAAAAGATTTCAAATTCAAAGTAATTCCAACGTATATAAAATATTCAGGCTCCTTTTCTTAACTCATATCGTTAAAAAAGTATCAACGACCTAGGATATCTTATTTTAAATTATTTTCATTTCATTCATTTTACATTGCATCAAAGTGGAATCTATGCGCCTCTTGTAATTTCTCAATTTTATCCTCTCGCCTTTCCTTCCAGTACAGTGCGGCGATAATTGCGGTTATCAATCCGCAGGTTCCTGTCAGTGCGGCAGCGCTCAACAGGATCAACTTACTTGGCGTGACGAAAAGTTGCGCCTTCCATCTTGAAGGATCCGTGGGAGGATTTGGTATCACTACCATCTGAGAGTTAGGAATAATTTGTGGCCACTCTCGAGATCTATTGGACAGCTGAAAGTTTAAACGGGAAGATAAATAAGAGCAATTTATCATTGATCTTACTGGCTAGAATATTTAATTGAAAGCAAAACAAAAGACAATATGAATACAAGCCTACGTATTTATATGAATTCATTCGTTTTACTATTAAGCAAAAGACATTCATGAAATTAAATTCCTATTCGTGACTTGATTTTTACTAATATAGCACGGAATTTTTACAATTGTGATACATTATACAGATTATTATTAAACAAAATTGTAATTACGTTAATTAACAACAAACGAAGAAAGAAAAAAAAGATACCTCATTAAAGGAATGAGAATTTTTAGGCTCGACTTCTTTTTTATATATATATATAATAATATAAATAAATTGTTATAGTATTTCTTGTTAATAAATTTTAAGGGAACTTAGAATGATAGCGATCGTGTAATTTATTAAGATGTTTAATTCCATTAATTGCGACATAATTAGATGTAAAAATTAATTTTAATGTCATTGCTCATTATTTGTATTATTAATGTGCTTGATTATTCTTAATATTTGTTTAAGATTGAATTCAGTAAAATTTTCTAACCAGGATCGTAAGAGTGTACATAGTCAGTGATTTAAGCTGCTAGCCAAAGACAATACTTTAAAAGGAGAACAAATTAATTTGTTCATAAGCCTTGCAGCTAGGTTGCAAAACATATAATGCCAAAAACATTTTGTAAAACTAAGACATTTCTACAATTTTACATGTTTGATAAATTGAAAAGTGAAAAAATAATTAGATGTGATAAAGGGTATTTTTAATTATTTTCATTAAAGACGATTTCTATTTCTCTCTCGATATTCAAGTGATTTTAATATTAATTTCATAATTTATAATGCAGTTAAATCTCGATTTCATTATGTTTGAAAAATTTAATGTAAAGTGTTTCATATATTGTGTAAAAACAAAATTCTTAAGCTGAAATCACGTAAGTTGAAAAATATATCACCAGATAATTTATGTAATTTAAACATTTTACTAAGAAAGTTTTCTTGTAATTTTTATTACACCTCATCTATGTTTAAGATAATACATTATAGTTTTATTAATGGCAGTATTCCTAAATATGTAATAATTGTATATTGAGCAATTTTTAATTATAAACATGAAAATTATATTAAATTTTATGCTCCCATTGTAATGTTATTTTTATAATTTCATCGATCTTGAAATTCTTTTAAATATTAATACCGAATAATATTTAAATAATTAATAATAAATTAATTAATTATTATATTTGATGCAATAAATATGAAGAAAATTGAATAAACTTCAAGATCAAATGATCTGCTTGATTCGTCGTTAAAAAATAATATAAATTGCAATAACGCTAAGCTTATATTTAATAAAAAAAAAAAAAAAAAAAAAAAAAAAAAAAAAAAAAAAAAATTAGGAATCTTTATAAGCGTAAATTATGATTTAAATCAAATAATAAAGAGTTAGCAAGATTAGTGAAAGAAAACTCACCCCTATCGTTAAGGAATCGATAAAATTTGGCGTTCTGCCTAAACCAAACGTAGTAAATGGCAAATTTAAACTAAAATGGGCGCTTTGAGGTAGTTGTGCAGCTATTGCACTTCGAGGGCTGCCATCCTGCGTCGTAGTTTTATAAGCAATAGAAGGTCCGGGTAAATTTGTTCCGTATGTTCTTTTTTTTCTTCCGAGACTACCCGGAGATATTGGATACATACTATTTGTTCTTCCAGTAAGAACCATTACTTTAACGAAATTTGCATCATAATCAAGACTATTCTTAAACGCTGCCGTCTTATAAATCTTACTGTCCTTAAGATCTTTAAGTACTAATATCACATCCAAAATACCTATAAAATTATTAAATACATTATACGTAGTATAAAATTTTAATTTACTAATAAAATCTTATTGAGATTTATATTCTTTATATTTAATAGTTAAAGCAACTTTACTTATATTAATTCAGCATTATATATTTATTGCGTAAAATTTTTAATTTAAATACTATACTAATACAATAATAATATATTATATGAACAACTTAAATAGTAGTTTTCTATTGCACGTCTTATGAGCTTTTATGGTACTGATAATTAGTGCTTCGCGAATAGATATTTTGCATTAATTTAAAAAATATGTCTAATTTTGTATACGATGAATTTTATATCAATCTAAGATTACTTCGATATGAAAAGAAAGCTTAATTGATCAAAGAATTGCTAATCCCATATGAATATTGATCTTATCGTTAAACGAAATCAATCGTACAATTGGCTAAATTAATACAATTGAAAAAGCTTAAAATCACATTATTTAAAAATAAATAAATATAATAGCATACCATCCTGGTAAAAATCATAAAACACTGCCATTACACTTTGATTAAAGAATGGATTCAAAGCGTTCCAACGAACTTGGAATGTTCGATTAAATACTCCGCAATTATAATCACAAGGAACATTTTCGAGGAGAAATGAACGCGTCTGCTGCGTCTTGGATGATCTTAGTGTAGCAAGTAAATCTGGATATCCGTCCATATTGAAGTCCCCGCCTCTCATTGTTATTGTATCCGTGTATCTCTGTCCACCATCCAAAGCAAATCCCCACGTGACGTGTGAATTATCTTTAAAATTGACTTGTACATCATGCCATCCATTTGAATAAATCATAATTAAACTAGTTTTACAGTTTGTATCTACGCAAATTGGTAAAACAAGATCCATTTTGCCCAACAATTCTACATCTAGATGAAGCGACTGGCCAATTATTCCTTTAAATGTATGAGTTGGAATTTTATTATTAAATTCAAAGCCATTCTCTTTGCCATACCATATTTCAAAATATTTCTCAGTTGTTATCACCAGATCAGGGTAGAAATCATTATTTAGATCCAAAAAAGCATTAGCGTGAGGCTCCCTTATCGATTCTAGAGTATCTGAATAACAAATAATTTAGTATGTGATGTAGTGCTAGTTATCAATATATTCATAAATTGTCAAAATTAATTTAACTAAATTAATAAATTGTTTAATGCATTCGTTAATATTAAAAAACTTAAATTTTATTTAATAACACTATTAAATTATATTAAAATTATACTTCTACTAAAATATAGTATTATATGCATTTGAATATTGAAAAATTATGCAATTATAAAATAAACTCTATATTGGCAAAGTGATTAAGATGAACAATAAAGAGTTGTTATTTCGTTAATAAATTGAAAAATTTTATTAAACTTTAAAAATAAAATTTTAATAATTTTTAAATAGACACATATGTATACCCAAATTTCTTGACTCCTTCATGTAATGTATAGTTGGTGTTGTTCTATTGGAATTAAAAACCCAAAATGTTCTAGTACCATTTACATCGGCTCCAAAAAGATCAATAATCATATCTTGGTTATAATCCATTGCCAAAGGCTGACCTCTCATTTGTAACAGCGGTTTACTTTCATCCGTACAATTCAATTGTCGATTACCACCCCAAAGAACATAAACATTTGTAATTCCTTCGCTACTATCCATTGTGGTAATCAGTATATCCATAAAAACATCACCATCAAAATCTCCAGGTACGACACTGGTAACTATTTGTTTAAAAGCGCAACTAAATTCTGTCTTTGGTTGTAATAATGGCTCTTCGACAGAAGCCAATAAAATCTGAACTGTTTTGCCATCTTTGCTAAGCACGAAAACATCGGTAAGCTCATCCGAATTGAAATCTCCAAAAGCAGCTGGCATTCCATCTAATTCTTTACCAAATACCGCAGTTGTAATATCGCTGCATAAACCCAATGCCACAAGGGCATCGAGTAAACCAAAAAAAATTAGCAGCTTCATAACAACACTTTCATATTACCTGATAAAAATAAATAATCAATTAAGAGTAAAAAATTTCATTATAAACAGTCGCGATAACTACGACCAAAGCTGATAACTAATGAACTATAAATTTGGTAAAATAACTTAACTATAAATCATTAAAGATTTACTTTAAACTACCGAGTATATTATTTGAAATTATTAATCGCAAGCATAAAATATAATGAAAAATGAATTAATCGACTAATTAAATTAAAGGAATGTTTAAAAACTCAAATGTTATCTTTATTATTAACATTTAAATAACAACGACTCACCTAATAGATTAATGTCATATTAGCTTTCTTCACCTAAATGTTGATGATTTATTTTATTTAAAAAGTTACATTGAAATAAATGAATTCGTATATGCAAATAATTGATAATAACTTTTACACTTAACAATCACGAACATTTGATCTACAATTACAGATTTTACGGCAAATGAAGTAAAGCTATGAAATTAAAATCCATAAGACCATGCGATAATAATATATATTAAGTGTATTTTGGCATACTTCAAAGTGGCAAATGACGCCTGATAAATCTTAATTCTCAACCTCAACTCTCAAATATCAATCCTCAACTACACAATAATCAGCCTTAATGACGCAGTCGCAGAAAAATACGACAAATAAACAGTAGATGGCACTGCGGACGCACATGACAGATACTCTCAGCTGATTTTCGTTCGATGATTTAATAGTCAACGTCATTAATAGCGAAGAGTACACCGGAGTGAAAAGCGTATATTATCAAAAAACAAACAGAAAAAAGAAACAAAAAAAAAAAATATAGAGAAAGAGAATTAATTGGTTCAAAATATATAGACAACGCAATCTACTAAGAGATCCCATTTGAAAAATAAAATAAAACATAATATATTTTTAATAATTGCAAAGGACGGCCTCCGTTATTAATTTATTTGTATTCAGAAACACACGAAACATGAGTATTATGCCGTACTGTCCTGCTCCTCACAGTTGATAGGAAAATGAATGAAGTCCTGAATAATGTTCATGATATAACACTTATCATTAGTTAATAAATATTATAGAAAAACAAATTTTTATTTTGAGAATTTTATTCGGTGAGCTTAAGTTTGAATTAAAGTTTTTTGATTATTTTTATAATTAATATTTAATATATTTAATACTATTTAATAAACGTAATTTATTTATATATGTTTTTAGTGATGCCAGAGCACGTTGAGTTACAACAATTAGTCGACGGTGACACTGAATGTCAGACACTTCCTCGTCAGAGTGACTTTTCTAAATCAAAATGTAAATCATGTCCATATCTTGGTCTTGTTCTGGCCACATTATCGTCTCTATTTTTTTCACTTTGTAGCGTAATTGTTAAAGGTTTAGTTGATGTAAGTTATTTATATGGTTTAAATATTTAAATATTGATTTTTATTTAAGCAACTTAATATTTAGTTACATATATTTATATACGTATATAAAAAATGTTAACAACGATTGCAATTAAATAAAATTAAATTAAAATAGAATGATATATTTGGCGATTAATTGGTTCTATACCTAAAATGTCTTGTATCTATTAAATACAAAATTGCATTTGTTCACTATGTCTTTTAAAAGTATGCAAACAAGTTTATTAATCGATTATATTTACATATATATAATTATACATTATAAATAGCAATTGTATTTGTGTTATTAAATTTTATTATTGATTTAGCCTAAATAAACTATATAAATTATATAATAACAAATTTTTAATAGATAAATCCTATGGAACTGGCTGCCTTTCGGTTCGTCGGTGTTCTCCTGCCAGCAATTCCAATAGTTATATACAAAGGCCATCATCCATTTCCAAAAGGTCGTCGGCTTATGTTACTTCTGAGAAGTTTTGTTGGAACAACTGGACTTATGCTAAGTTTTTATGCATTCAGACACATGCCCTTGGCTGATGCATCTGTTATAGTTTTCTCGGTGCCTGTATTTGTGGCAATATTTGCAAGAATATTTCTTAAAGAGCCCTGTGGTCTGTTTAATGTTATAACTGTTTGTTTGACATTGATCGGTGTTGTCTTAATTACTCGTCCACCACTTATATTTGGACATACCGTAGTATCCATGATAGATAACCATGTAAAAACTGAACATGCCGATCTTTGGGGTGCGGTGGCAGCCTTTTCTGCAACATTGTTTGGAGCAAATGCCTACGTCTTGCTTAGAGCTCTTAAGGGATTGCATTTTTCTGTTATTATGACAAATTTTGGATCATTTGCTCTTGTACAAACGATAATGGTCACCTGGACAATTGGAGCCTTATGCTTACCACGTTGTGGCACTGATAGGTATGTGAATTATGTTACTTAAAACTTGATTTATCTATTTGAAAGTTATTTTATTTAATATTTAAATTTTCTGTAAAGAATGTATGCCTTATTATATATTTCACAATGAAAACTAATAATTAAACAAGATAGATAAATATTTTATAAGACTTTAAAAATATAATAATAATAATAATAATAATAATAATATTAACGATAGTCAAGTTTAAAATAAGAATGAAATTTTTCTATCGTTAGGTTATTGGTAGTTGCTCTGGCTCTATTTAGCTTTGGAGGACAAATTTTATTGACATTGGCACTGCAGATGGAACAGGCTGGACCCGTCGCCATTGCTAGATCAGCAGATATTGTCTTCGCGTTTTTCTGGCAAGTACTTTTTTTCAATGAAATACCAAACAGATATTCGGTAGGCGGTGCCGTTCTAGTGACAAGCTCAGTTTTACTTACTGGATTAAGGAAGTGGGCAATTTCATTACCCGAAACATCAACTGTCAAGAAATCCTTGGGCTTCTTAGCAATGATATAGTGATGTTATAATTATACAGTCAAAGATAACTTAAAAATTTTTTATCTGGTTAATGCATATTTCTATATAAATAATGCGTATATAAAATGAAAATTTTGTACAATAATTAACACTTATTATAAATATGCTGTATTATCTATTTCTATTAGTCATAGCTAAAATTCAATGATGGTAGTTGCTTTCATTATTTTTGAAACTCAAAAAATTATTCGGCATGATCATATTATCAATGCTAATTAATCAAATAATAATATTAATTATGAAGAGACTTAAATGGCCAAAATAATATTTCTACTTTTTCCATAATTAATATGTTGTCTGACATATAAATTAACAGTATCTCAAAAAATTTTAAATAATACAGCAAAAATGTTTATATCGGGTTTATTATCTTTTAAACGCACACAAATGTTATGTTAATTACTTGATCACTTAATTACTTTAATCATTAATTACGATTGCTTTGTTAGTTATTATAATTTAATTATAGAAAAAAGTTCCTTGTAAATTTATTGGTCTAGATTGCATATATACTGCAACAAATGAAAATTTCCAAAATCTTTCTTTATAAATCTATTTTATAATTTTATTTTACATTTCTTCCCAGTTTAATTGAATGTAAAAATTTATCATTACACTTTAACGGCTTACGTAATACAACATTTATTGAAATATTTATCAATAATAATTAAATAGTACATGATATTGTTGCAATATATATTTGTCCTATGTATTATATTAAAAATGTATCTGATAACATTATTTATTGTATATTATACTTTTATTAATTAAGATATAAATTAAAGATGTCCATCTCAGACCACTTTAATGTAAATTTAGCTAAATAGATAAACATTGTAATCATTAGTATATATTATACATAACTAAACATAAAAAAATTATTATGATTAAATATTTTCAGACTGATCGTAGTTAAATGAAGGGCGTAAAAATATAATGTAAAGAAAATACTTTTACAAAATCAATTCATATACTACACGAAAGCAATATTTTTAAGCTTGCTAAGTCATTATGATGATAATATTGTTAAGCTCCATTGACGATACTTACCCTTATCCTAGTAAAATAAAAAATTTCAATTTTATTGATAGATTTAATTATTGTGATTGTTACCAAAGAATGTAGCTCGCATTTAACAAAATGACGATAAGAAACTACTTGATTACATTCAAAAAGTAGAATGTAAAGTGACAAAACGATCGTTGATAAATTTTTTTATAACATTATAATTAAATCTAACTATAAATTATTTCGTGATTAATGTAATTTATTATTGTTTTAGACAAAATTATTGTCGGATATAAATATTATAGAAAACAAGTGAAAGTTATACTATATAAAATTTTTAAATAAAAAACTCCGTTAGTTTCATGTATTTCTGTAAAATTAAACGATGATCATCCTTTACTTACTGTTATATAAGAAAATTTAAATATTTTATTTAAAAAATAATAAAATATGTAAAATAATAGTTTTATCAAACACATTCTGCTTAATTTATTTGTAAATTAATGTATTTTTTCATTATAATATTGATTTTTCACGTTATTTTTACATTCTGTTTATTAAAAACAATGAATATTTAAAATTTCACTTATATTCTGTTTGATTAAAAAAAAAAATGTTATTATTTAATTGAAACACTTAATAAGATTTTCTTAAATATTAGAAATAATGAAAAATATACTAAGCAAGGTTTCATGTATTAAAACTGTGCAGTCGTAAATATTATAAATACATTGTGATGAAAACTTTATTATGATTATTGTTTGATTATTATTAATATTATAAACTCTTTTTACATACCCTAACAAGCCTTAAATATATTTCATTTTAAATAATTGTTTTCTGTTTTTCTGTTTAAAAGCTGAGTCAATTTTCAGATTGTGCCCAATGTAATTATAATGTTCGGTTCCTTTGAATTGGATAGATCATCTGTAGACCTAAACGTATTCAAACATTAACAGAAAGTGTGTTCAATTGAATATAGAAATTTTTATGTTTCTTTTACATAATTAGTACATAACTGTAATTTAGACGGCACTCCATTGTTCATAAAATTTTTCGTCAATGTTAAACATCTATTGTAGTTAATAATGCCTAGTTAATTAAAGGCGTGATATAGATAAATAAATAATCTTAATTAATACATCCTATAACTGAAGATTTATTTTTTTAAAAAGACTTTGTTAGAGATAATTTCAATTGAAATATATTGTTTTTCACAAATGTGATTAAAAGAGAAAATTTACATATGTATGTAATAATAAAATCTCACGCCTATATTAAAAAAACTTTAAATCAATAAATTAAGAAAAAAAATTTATTTTGCATTCGAATAAACAGAAAAATGATCATTTTGTATAGATAAAAGTAATTTATATATTTATATCATACATGTTCAAAATAATAATTTAAAAAAAGGCATTATATTAAGTATCTCTGAAACTTATAAATATAATTATGAGTCATCGTAATACGTGTAATCATAAGATGTTTTGGAAAATGTGTACATAAATTTCATTATTATAATTCAGTTACAGGATAACGAAAAAATTACATTAAATTTCGATTTTAATTACAAAAAATAATCAATATTACTGAAAATTTTATCATACAAAGTTTTTTTAAACTTAATTTATTATCATTCTTACTATTAAGCAATACATATGATCTACATAAATAATAAAATAATTTTAAAAACCACAATAAAACAATTTTTAATAACACAGTAAATATAAACTAAGTATTATTGTAATGTCAAAAAATGTCATTCCACAAATTCAATTAAATTATCAATAATATTCTAATTTTATATTATAGAAAATGATTATAAACTGTATTTTCAATATTTTAAATTTTATAATATTAAAATCAACTATATTCATATAGATAATAGATAAAAATTCTTTGATTTTCACTTAAACCAAGATTTAAAAATCATTAGTTTTTATTCACATAAAGTTTTATATTTATTGAATTATATTATAAAAAAGAGTCATTTTGCACTATTGTAACAAATAAAATTAATATATTGTATATGTTATGGAGATCATTATTTAGTTCGTGAACATAGTTGACATGATAATAAAAGCTGTTATCATAAAAGGAAAGGACTTCCTTTCTAATTATTAGTTGATCGTTGAGTATATTAGTATCATTAATTATATAAAAATATAATTGAACATTTTTAAATAAAATTTATCTTTTAATTTCATTTAAAATAACAATTGATAAAATGAATAAGACACAAAATTTTTGTTGCGACTAATTAAATTTGCTTTTCACATTTGGAACTTTTGATATTTATTTTCTAATCATAAGCTGGAAAGCTCTATAAGAAAGTAAAAAACTAATCAAGTATAAATTTTTTATGTTTAATTAGACTCAATTAAGCTAACTTAAATTAAATTAATCTATATTAAACTTTAATTATTTAATTCGAGAAATTCTACATATTTGTATATTCAAGAAAATTATAAATAGTATAATATAATTTCATCGAATTAAATGTTAATAATGATTATGATCATAAAAACAATAATAATAATAGTATAATAATAATAATAATAATAATAATAATAAGAAGAAGAAGATGAAGAAGAATAAAAATAGCAATACCAATAGTAATAATAAAGTAATCATAAGAGAGTATATTTTACATTTTAATTGATAATTTGTTTTCTTGTCATTTTATTGTCTAGTTAATTATGTTGAAATTTTCGTCGATGACCATATATTGTTAGGTGCTGCAATTGTTTCAATAGACGAATAACATTTCATGATATTTTATTAAAGTGCAAAGTATTTTTTATTTCACTAGTAAATTCCTTTCGCGATTAGTTTATCGTTGCTTGCTTTTTAAGAAATTCAACTTTTTAATTCTTTTAAAGCGAAATTAGAAAGTGTTTGATTTCTTATTTCAAGGAAATTTATATATATTATTATGTTTTGTTTTGAAACCCATCATAAAAATCTTGATGAAAAGGTAGTAGGAGAGTGTTTCTGAATACATTAATTGGTATTATAGTTTTATAAAATTTATAAAATAATAAATTGCTCGTTCAAATAAAAAAAGTTGTATTTGTATTGTTTATTTTCTTTTCATTAATCAACGCTAATAGCAGATTAAAAAACAGAGTCGCTATTAGAAAGCAAATGTAATAAATGACAATAATGCGAATGAGCAGTCAATAATTGCAGTCGGTGCACTCGAGTCGTTCAATTTCATATCGCCCCAAGCGCACTTTAAATAAGTTAAACACCAAGTGCCACGCAACATTGCCCTCCTCACCGAAGCGCAACCATCCCAGTCAACTAACGCGTCAAGTTTTACACCTATTCAGCAGAGCTGCTTTCGTCACAACGACACCAAACCGTTCGACTCTCGGAGTCACTTCCGAGCAGTGAAGTCTTTCCACTGGTGCGCCAGCGCCTCACGACTCAATCAAACGCTGAGGAAAGTGGTAAGGAAGGACGAAGGGAAGGAGCCGAGAATTCGTGCGAGCCACGATAATGTAACTCGGAAGACCGCCTCCCGTTACGAGACCTGTTCCCCCGGGAGTCGGTCCCCGGGCCCCGGGGCCTCCGAGCGAGGCGTCGGCTCTGCGACGCGAGCGCCACCTCCGCCCCCACCAGCTCCAGCCGAACTTAGCGGGTCATTCGGTGCTCTGGGCTTAGTCGGTGCGCGCGAGTCACAGCCGTGGACGCGTCTCGCCTTCCTCCGCCGTAGCGGTCCCCGAAGTCCCTTGTCCAGGAGCGCGACAACATGTGAAGAGAAGAATCGGCCCTCCCCAGCAGGATGCCGAGCCTCAGTCTCGTGGCGCTGCTGATCCTCGGCCTCGCAACCGCAGGTGCGTATACGAGACCGCGACTCCTCCGGGAAGCGGCCTCCCACTGACGCGAGGATACCGGTACCGCGCGCGCCTTTACCCTGGCGCAACGGGACCGATTTACCTGACCCTTATCCTCACACTCCACGATTCTCTAATTTTCACCTATCCTCTTCCCCTCATCCCCACTACTCATCCTCCACCGACGATTGCCCCACCCGCTCTCCTGACACCGTATGTGAATCGGGAGTAAATCGGTGCGTCGGATGATAAATAAAGCGTGATTCATACACCTGGCCGACGTAATATAGCCAGTTGCCGGCTTCGCTGGGCCTGAGCCGTAGGCTGAATCGTGCGTCCCGCTACTCGTGACATGTAATGCAGCTTTCGAAATTCCTTCCGCGCCATTACCATTGCGTTTCTTCTGCCTATGCGAGATTCTTCTTACGCGAATGTTTTCATGGATCTTTGATTGGCGCTTCCGGTTCACTGATTATTTCTTTTCTATGTAGAGCTCCATTCCAACATGTGTTTATCTTATCATTGTTTAACTTCGTATTTAAAAATATAACCAGACTCCTCAATTGTACATCACGTACTCTTCGCTCGATTTCCCTCCACATCAATTTATCGTTTGTTTATTATGCATACAGGCATTGCATAAAATCAATTATTATTTATAT
This sequence comes from Ceratosolen solmsi marchali, assembly GCF_000503995.2. NCBI lineage: Eukaryota > Metazoa > Arthropoda > Insecta > Hymenoptera > Agaonidae > Ceratosolen > Ceratosolen solmsi. The sequence goes on from NW_011948433.1 coordinate 624,707, forward strand.
CAAGTATCAATATTGAAGATAAACTTTTCATTCATTGACAATTTTATACTCTTATACTCTTACTGTAATTACTTCAAGACAAATAATTTAATTAGCGCCTTGCACTTTTAATAAAATAAACTATTTTTTTTAACTTCATTGCAATTATATGTTTGGGTTCCAAGTGTAGTAAAAATAACTCGTGCTATTGTTTATATGAAATTTTGCAAATAGTTCTTCAATTCACAAACGATGCTGACTTGGTTGTAATTTTCCTTTTTTTTTTATCTTACTATTCAAAATAAATAGCAAACATATTATTAGTTCAAATGCATAATTTTTGCAAATATATTTTTCCTACTAAATTATCAGTGTGTAGAAATGGTATGTTTATATATGTATTAAATATTTTTACAACGCTTTTTTTTTCAAAAGACCAATATATTTGACTTTACAAATACGTAACGTGTATGTAAAAAAAATAATAATAATAATAAAATAAAATTTTCTGTTAAAAATTGTTAATTCCATTACGCTACCAATGAATTTTCTTATTTTCAAATGTACCTATACTACTTTATTAAGTGACAAAGATAATTTACTTCCAACGTACACGTTATCTCGATTATATATCGCAGTGGTTGGCCAATTATACTGAATTCCGGTAAACAATTCGATCGAAATTGACCCTTTTTTATTCAATCTTGCTTATAAAAATATATAATCGTTGATAAAATGATAGATTATTTACTATATCGTAGAAATAAATTCCTGTTTTTTTTCTTCTTCTAATAATATTTAAAACCAAAATCAATACTAATAAAAATATTTTTGAATAATCGATAAAACTTATATTTTACTGATTTAATATGCGCTGTATAAATAAAAAAAAAAATAAAATAAAAAAAAACCCCTTTAAAGAGCAAAGTATTCAATTTTCTCATATACCTGATTAATAATAATATTTCGAAAAATAAACGTCAATATAAAATGCATTGTATAGAAATATTAATTGAGATAAGAATTTTATGTTTCCATTTAAAATTCTATGAGATTTGTATGTTTAAATTATCTTAATATGTGCGGTAAAACTCATGTCAATTCTTTACTTTCCAGCAACTTTTAATAGTATATTAACAAGAAAGAAATAATCAAATAGTTCTTATGAACACTCTAATAGACAATCATATAGTTACTACGGCATGATTTAAAAAATAATTGTTGTTGTTTAATCGTCCATCAATACAGCTTCATTTAAAATAATCTTTTGTGGGCTATTGGTCTACCGATAAACTAAATATCATAAACTAAATGAATCGCTTTATATTAGCCTTAATAGAGCCGATTTAAAAAATTATCTCATTAAAACATCAAATTTACATTTCTTTAGTGCAATGCAATCAATCAAATTATATAAAATATATAAAGTATATAAAATAAACGGATTGTAATACAAAAAAATATTTTGTGCTAACATTTTTATATAAATATTTTTTATACTTCACCTTGAAAGTGCAGCGGCATATCCCTTGGCACAAATTACGCACATCTCAGTTCAATTTCGCATTTTTTATGTTTTGCTTTATGTAAACAAAAAGGAACCGAGGCAAATGAGCTTTTTAAAGCCTTATATCGCGACTATTTATTTTACAAACTTCTAACTTATGCGCGATATTCAATTACTTTGAATAATAATCCATGTAAGAGATTTTAAAGTTTCTTCTTATTTAATTCTTATAAAATATTATTAATAAATGTTTAACGTTTCCACATCGGGTAATAATAAAGTATTGTTGACAAATGAGTTTACATAGTCCTACATATGTTGATATAGGCAATTGGTGACAAGTCAAGATAATTAAAAGAGTACTATTGCTGATAGCTTTATCAAACGAAGCTACAAAAATAAATAGAGGATAGTTAAATCTTTTGATACATTCAGGAAGAATAACGAGAGATAACAAGCGATAAAGCGGAATTCATATTATCAGAGAACCGCCTTATATTTCCAGCATCACTCACTTGTATTTCGGAGGAGTGGACATTTTGGTCATTATGTATAACTCGTATGGGCAGACAACGCACGAGATACGTAGATAAGAAAAATTTTGGTACTCACATTAAGGATAAACGATGGTATTTGCTAAACGCCGTTTCCGTAGACGACTTGGGCGCATCGCAGTATTTATCTACTACCAAACATCTGTTGGCTTTGACCCTTTTCCCCGTTAAACAAACACGTTATTGCGATAATGCCGACGAGTCCGACAGTCTCGGAACACTTGATACATCTTCCATTATATTCTTTACCAATCGTGATGTTAATCTTTCTTTAAACATTTTTTGAAAATCACTAATGCTGTTGTATTATGCAAAATGAAGAGTTGTCAAGAACTTCTAGACTTAAGCTTCTCAATCTTTGCGATGATGCCAGGGAGATTTTTGAATTAAAGGGACATCTCCTGTTTAAATGTACCCTGATTCACAAATAAAAGCTAAATAGACTTGTAACATTTGAAATACTTAAGTTCAATTAAATTAGTTGGTTCGACGAGTCGTGAGATGCAAAGCTTTTATGATTTGATATCTCCATTACACACGTTTTAACATACTAATGTTATAGCTATTTTTTTATTTTTATCTAAATCTAAATTTAAATAGTTTTTCAAAAATGTAGTTTCTAATTTATTTTCTAGCAACGATTATGTAAACAAGAAACATTCGTTTTTCTTATCTTACTCATGCTCGCACAGCTAACGCATTGACTACCTTATGAAAAAAAGTATGCAAGAAATGGAAATAAGGCTTGTATAAATATGCTTTTACTTAAATTTAATAGAATAATATGAAGCGAATAAAATATTAAAAATAATATTTAAGTACTCGATACAAATATTCATAGAATTACCAATATTTTTTACACTTACAATAAAAAAAGCGACATATTTTCTTTATTGTAATTCAAATCATATTATTTAGTATGTAGTCGAAATTGTTCGAGTTTCGTTAAAAATTTCAATTTTGAAATTCTGAATTTGGTAGGCTAAAACTAAACATTTGTACTGATTTAAGTAACATGCAATTATGGCTTTTGTACTCATCAAAATATATTATTTAATACTATTTGCGAATAAATATTGACTTACACTATGTTTCTCTCTCTCTCTCTCTCTCTCTCTCTCTCTCTCTGTCTCTCTCTCTCTCTCTCTACATGAATTACAATATAAATTATACACTTGTCAAAGGATTAATAAATTATTATGGCAGTAAATAATTAAAGACAAATCTTTTTTTTCTCTTATTTATAGTACGTAATTGCAAAAGTTACACCTGCACAGAGAACTTAATTTTCTAACGTTTTCACTTCTTCCATATTCATGTATCCATTGCAATTATCCAGTTAATATGATAATGAAGAAGTACTGTCACGAAACGAAAGAAATGACTTCCTTTCTAAGCAGCATTTATATAATAGAACTCATACTAGTCAAACTTAAGACCCTTAACTTTCCTATGTGTACATCCACGTTAGTAAGCACCATAAAACACCCATAAAATATTAAATTAAATCTTTTAATTGCAAATCATCATCTTCTTTATAATTCTTTCTTAATGTCTATAATATAATAATATTGAATAAATAAACTCCATTTCAAAACATTTATTAATTTTTTACACAATTTAATATTAGATCTTTATCTATTATCGCTGAAATTAACTATTATACTAATTAAACTTAATTATTACCGATAAAACAAAAACAAAAACAAAAACAAAACAAATATATATATATATATAATTAAAAGGACAATTTAAATAGTATTAGTGACTAACTACACGGTGAAAAATTTTTATAGGTTGCCAAGGATACAAGCCACTTATACATCCTGATGTACCCCAGTTGATAATAAATGAAGGAGAAGAATTAAAAATAACATGTACGAGTATCGATGACATTAATATTTTTTATCCCGAGGATGACGAAATTGCTAATGTAATACATTTTATTTTATTATAAATTTTATAATGAGATATTACATTTACTTATTGTATTGAAATTTTTATTTTTATATAAACGAATTATATACACTCTACTTATATCTCAAAATAAAATTTAATATTTCTTGTACTATATATTTTTAGTCGAGTTTGTCTAGTAATCATAAATAAAATCTAATAACTAATTTATATCAAAAGCATTAATAAAATAAATATTTCAAATTCATTATAATAAATAATATATTTCTAATACATTCTTTGTAATTGCAATAATTACAAAGAACAATATTATACAAAATAATGCGTGTATCTTTAAAAAAAAAATTACATTATAAAGATTTAATAATAATATTTGATTATAAAATGTTAAAATGCTTAATAATTGTGAAATTTTTTTTTTTCTGATTCTAATGGTTAATTATGACAAACTAGAATAATAAAGCTTTGATTAATATTTTATATTCAATTATGATATTTAATCATTTTGGTAATTGTAAGTAAAAATCATTTCTTCTCTACATCATTAATAATTATTTAAGTTTGCGTTGATGAAATAATTAAATTATTTGAGAACTGTGAGAATGTAATAAGAAATTTTTCATATTTTTATTACGATATCGAATCTAAAGATTTCAACATCCGAGCACGAAATATCTCCGGAAGATCAAATTGGTAACAGTGTAAAGCTAAAATTTCGGCGTCGTAAAACGGTTTTTGGTGACACTGGATGGTACGGTTGTGCAAATACAAAAGCACATATTACAAATAAAGATTATAATGATCCAAATGCCAGTTGGATATACGTTTACATCAAATGTAAGAAAAAAGTCTTATTTACATAAAATAATATTAAGAGCTATTTTAATAATATTAATGAATAAGAATAATTTACTTGCTGCAGCTAATGAAAGTGCATTTGTCCAAGCTGGAGAAATGCATTTTATCGTTGGAGTTGTTGGAGACACGATTACATTGCCATGTCGTCCAACTTCGCCAGAACTACACGTTGATCTCTTATTGAATGATAAAGTAAAGTTTTTATTTCTTGATTTGCCACTAAATTCAATAAGCTAATTCAATTTTATAAAAAGTACTATCATTTCATACTTAGATTGTCGAAATTGACGAAAATCTCTCCTTTGATCCCAAAGTCGGTTTCACGATGAGAAATCTATCCACAAAAGATACTGGTTACTTTATTTGTCAAATAGAACAAGATGAGTATTCGGCACAAATTTTGTTCTTCGTTAAATTAATTCAAAAAGCCACTTTGAAAAGCCCTGTAATATTGCAAGATGGTTTACAGCATGTGACCAAGGGTTCAAGTTTACATGTTAAATGTACGGTTAATATTGGAACGGATAATAATTACATTTTTTACTGGACAACGCCTCGAAATTCGGTAAATTATCATTACTTAATGGCATAATTATTTTATCACTTACCTATTTTCAACGAATGCAATTATTGTATAAAATAAATGAAACATTTTTAGACGTCTAGAAAAATTTTACCACCGGTGAGAAAATTAATAGAAGCTAATACTCTGTTGGTAACTTCTGAGCTTGTTGAAGATGATGTGACATATGACGACGAGGGTGAATACGTTTGCCAAGTAAAATCATTAACAGACGTAAAAAATACGAGTATTTACATTCATATCTATGGTAAGTTTAACGTAATCATAATAAATAGTCAATGGACTAGTTTATATTGGCAATTATAAAAATAAAAGTGATATAATTTAATTACAGATCCTAGCGTTAAATATATTAATTTGACATCTCACGATGACAACAGACACTACGTGATAAATGCTTTTAAACCGGTAATATTTTCTGCTTATGTTAATGGATATCCAACACCAACACTTACATGGTAATTAATAATTTATATAATAATGTATCGATTGTTATTTCATTTATTCACTTTTTTATACTTAAATTCAAGAGAATGTAAAAAAAAAAAAAAAAATTAATTTTTAAAGGTTAAACCCACAGGGAGATGTTATCGATACATCTAATAGAATTACCATTGAAAGCACTAATTCATCGATTACTTTAAAAATTAAAAGTGTTCAAATTGAGGACATGGGTACTTATATTCTCCAAGCGGTCAATGATGCAAAAATAGAACATTTAAACTTTACTTTGGAAGTTCTAGGTATTTGTTTGTCAACGATATAAAATATTATTTAATTTTTTCGTTCAATTTCCTAACAATATTATGTTCTAGCCAAGCCCTGGGCGATGCTAGGTCCTGTTAAATCCTATTACGGATTAAATGAAAGAGCAATATTTTTTTGCAAAATCGTTGGTAATCCAATATCAAACATATCATGGTTCTATTCAAAATGTCCAAATTTACCATTTATTGGCGATTGTCAAACAGTAGAACTCAAAGTTAGTCTAAAAAATTAACTTATTTATTTATTAAATTCTCTGTGTACGTTTTGTCTACAATTTCGACTGAAAATGTTATATTATTTCTTATTTGTATTTAATATAAGTACAATTTGTTGTTACTTATACGTTTTTTAGCATAATCAAATAACGTAATAATTTAAATTATTTAAAAAAAAAAAAATGTTATTCTTATTGACATCGATATAAGAATGATCAAATTATTATATATAAATATACGTATAAATTTATCATGTTTTCGTAAATGTAATTAAGAATACTTTGTTTTAAGGACTTTATTATGTTAGATCAAACTTCCATGAGTGTAGAATCGAATGTTGAAATAACCATAGAAATGTCCGGTAGAATCAATTGCACAGCGTGTAATAAATTTGGATGTGACTCGGTGGAACAAGATATTCTAGTCTCAGGCAAGTATCGATGTTACTTTATATAATTACGAACGAACTCTTACCTAAACTGTAGTAACTATAAAACATAGTATACAAGTTTTTAGTTAAAAAAAAAAAAATAATAAAATATTATACCAATATTTTTAAAAATGAAGTCGTTTATAAGCTTGTAAAATTATACAAGATTTTCAGCGTCTTAAGTAATTTATAATATTAAATATTATAAAAAATTAATCTTTAAAACTAATTAAAGGAGAAGTATAAAAAGAACTTTCTATAAATATATATATATATTAATTACAAATTTATCATAAAATATTAGATATTGTTAATATTCATTGTTAATATCAAGATTATTCAAATAAGTTAACAGATATATCTCCTTTACTTAAACTTTAAACTGACAAAAGCTTTCGGTATTGTATTTTTTAATATCGATAATTTTAAATCTGATGTAAGGACTGTCAAATTTAGAATTAGTTATTAAAAATAAAACTTGGAATAATTATTAGAACCAAACTTTGTTTTATTGTTAGACAAACGAACAGTAATACTTAATAAAAGTTTCTTGTAACATAAAATATTCAAACACATAGATGGAGTAACCGATGCAGCATTTGGAATTATAGAACCAGATGAAAAATTAACTGTAGGAGATGATGTTGTTATAGTATGCGCAGCTTCCGTTTATAATTTTTCAAACGTCGAATGGTTGAATAAACATCAAGAACCATTGCAAAATTCAGGTTCATAAAACAACTATTTTGTATTTATAAATATTATTTTAATAATACTTTAATTATTATTCTTTAAAAATTCAGAAAGAATGCAAGTCACGTTTGAGGAAACGGATTTCACTCATCGAACCATTCTTACGATTAAAAATCTACAAAAATCAGATGAAACAGAGTATTATTGTAAAGCGTTAACTCCGGATAATCTTCCAGATAGAATTCGTTTCGAATTTATTATTAATGGTAATATGTACTTCGATAAATTCATTATAACGATTATATTTGAATTATTTCCTTCATTTTATCGCACTCTTATGAATTTCGTTAAATTATAAATTATTCTAACCATAATAATAAAATTATTAACAAAAATAATCGTATGTAATTTACTGAATTTTTAATATTAAATAGCCCTACTTATTGTTTTAACCTGATTATTTGTAGATCCCGAAACTCCTTATTTTACTAATGTCAATATGAATGGAACCGAAGTTATCATTTCAGCGCGAGAATCTCACAATACTATCAACTTGATTTGCCATGCCCAGGGAATGCCAAAACCGACAATAACTTGGTACAAGGTAAGAAAAAAAAAATGACTTCCACCAACTTATGTGGTAATGTCAAATATTTTTTGTAGAATGACAAATTGTTAGAAGAGAATGAACAACAATTCATTTTTACATCCGACAATCAGGAATTAATGATTAAATACTTAATGGAAAAGGATAGCGGGAAATATACATGTGTCGTGAAAAATCGTTATGGAGAGATACAACAGTTTCAAAAGTTTCTAGTCAAAGGTATCGAGTCAATGTCCAAAATGAAATCTTAGCCTTCATTAAGCATAATAAAAATATTTTATATTGAAAGCGTACTTTCTCTATAATTTTAGGAGCCGAAGTTTCGATGATTTGGATTATAACAATTGTGGTTCTTGTGATCATTCTCATTACTCTATTAATTTATTTCTGTATAAAAATACGACGTGAAAAGGTAAAATAAAGGATTAGCATTCGGTTTAAAAATTAATAATTTGGCGCTTCATCTATTTGCTCTTTTAGAAAATGAGGAAACAGTTAATAGAAGCTGGTTTGATGCATTTTGAAGAAGGGGCGCTCGATTGTATAAATCCGGAATTGACTGTGGACGACCAAGCAGAGCTTCTCCCGTACGATAGAAAATGGGAATTTCCAAGAGAAAAATTAAAATTAGGTATAGAGTATAAATAAATTTGTATTTATACAGTTTTAAAAATAATAAAAAAAAAAAAAAATAGTAAAAATAGTACTTGCGAATTATGAATTGTTAAACACATTGATCATCGACTATTGATCAGTAATTGATACCATCGATATTACCGAAATATTGCAATTGTTGATAATAATTTGTTCATCGTGTAGGCAAACAGCTGGGAAGTGGTGCTTTTGGTGTTGTCATGAAAGCCGAAGCGCGTGGAATACGCGCGGATGAATCGTTAACTACGGTAGCCGTGAAGATGGTCCGAAGAAACGAGGAACCAGCTTATATTCGTGCTTTAGCCAGTGAATTAAAAATTATGGTGCACCTTGGCAAGCATTTAAATGTCGTTAATCTTCTTGGTGCTTGTACTAATAATATTGCAAAAAGTGAGTAATGATTAATATCGATGCCTCGTTTAAGTAATGAGCTGTAAAAACAAGTCTGCTTTGAAATTTTTTCAGGAGAATTATTGGTGATCGTTGAATACTGCCGATATGGAAATTTACATAATTATCTTTTACGCCACAGGGAAGATTTTATTAATCAAATCGATCCGTATACCGGAAAAATTGATCCTTCAATTGGCAAAGAGCTGCTATTGCGGTCAACTAGCATAGGCAGTCACAATAGGTTCGACTTTTTTTATTTCTTTATTATAACGAAGAACAATTTAATGTCTATTTACAAACTAACGAAATAATCGATTGTCTTAATATTAAAATTCTTATTTGTGATTAACAGGGCTGCTTATTACTCACTACTATTAGACATTCAATTTGCAATATATATATATATATATATATATATATTGTAATATAACTTAATAATTTAATAAGTAATAAGGAATTTTATACACAATAAAAAAAATGTAGAATAATCGTAAATAATAAATTAATTTAGAAATAATTGTACAATTGTATAAGAAAAGTGTGCTTAAATCGATAATTTTCCATCTTATACGAAATTAATCTAATACATAACTCATGAAATGTTATTATTTATTAACACCCGCAACACATATTCAATTGATAAAATATGATCACTTATTTTCAGTTGTTTTTCAATGTATTTTTTAATATATGCCTCGTCTCATCGAACCATAATGAATTTGTACAACAAACATGCCAAATTAATGAAATTAATATTGATATTTTCTGAATGAAGGATAAACATTTCGCAGAATATATTTACATAAAATAATAATTCATTCGAAAATTGTTCATTCGTGATCTCTGAGGCTCTTTGCTTGATAATAATGTCAAAATAAAACCGCAACAGATGCTGCAACAGCAACAACAACAACAATAATAATAATAATAATAATCCAGGCTGAAGGACGTGCATGGTGGTGCCCGCTGCTAACAGTTTGCCTTTTGTTTTTTCTTCTGCATTTAACAGGGTAAAATACGCGGCATTGTCATTTTCCCGTAGTCTTAGCGTCACCTCGGGTAACAGTGCATCCGGGACCGAGACCGTCATCTACTGCACCGACACCCAGGATATCACAGGCCTGCCGGACACTGAGTGCATCAATAGCAACGGCTCCCAGCCAGGTTGGCGATCCAATTATCGAGGCGATTACAAGGACAGAAATCTGAAGCCCACTTGCACCCAAGATCTCCTCTCCTGGGCGTTCCAAGTCGCTCGCGGCATGGAATATCTTTGCCAGAGAAAGGTTACTTATACGTTCATATTGTTTGATTCTTTACGAACAGCAGATCTCTTAATTGAATTTCATTCTTAAGTGGCAAATAAAAGAAGCTTTTACTGATAAAAAGTCTAAGTATTAAATAATTATGTATAATAGAATCGCAGCAGTTTTCTAATTATGTAATAGCCACTGCTGTTTATTGTTTTGCAATGCTAGCCAACGGTTATTCACGGTTTTCATTCATCAGGTACTTCATGGTGACTTGGCCGCACGAAACATTCTACTGGCAGAAAATAATGTGGTAAAGATTTGTGACTTCGGCCTCGCGAAAACCATGTATAAAGATGACAATTATAAGAAAAAGGGTAACGGCCCGGTGCCAATCAAGTGGATGGCCATTGAATCCATCAGGGATCGAGTTTTTTCAACCCAATCCGATATCTGGTCTTTTGGTATTGTTTTATGGGAATTTTTCACTCTCGCGGAAACTCCTTATCCTGGTATGCAAGCTGAGAAACAATACCAAAAGCTCATCGAAGGCTACCGAATGGAACAACCCAAATACGCTACTAAGGACATGTAAATATGAAAAAATTAATTGTCTTAGATTACAAAGGTCTTATTAATTCGTTGTTCTATTACAGATATAATATTATGCTTCAATGCTGGAAAGCTAAGCCAACCTTAAGGCCATTATTTACGGAATTAGTCGAAAGCATAGGCGAACTTTTGGAAGAAGGCGTAAAAATGGTAATTAAAAATCTATTATAATGCGCTTTCGTAATCTATTTTAATATTATAAAAGTTTTCTTATATTTCCTTCGCAATTACATCGATGTAAAAATTTTCACGGAATTCCACCACTCTCCTAATGGCTAATCTCAATTAATCTGTTCAATCCAGCACTACGTAGAGCTGAATGCCCCGTACATTGACATGAACACCATAGGGCAGGAAGGTAAAAGCGACTATTTGACAATGATGTCATCCCCGGACCATTCGACACTAGCCTCCTCTCAACATGAATACGTTAACAATCCAACATTACCCACGGATTCAGCTTATTTAAGCATGAACAGTGGCAGTCCTTTAGACGAGTCTGGAATATTCAGTCCCCGGCCAAACTCCTTGCAAGGCAATTCACGCTTCGAGTTCCCGAGCTCACCCTCCCCAAGTCTCGGTAAATATATTGTCTTACGTAAACGAGTTTTCGAGAACAATTTATTCAATTTAATTGATTTGACTTTAGATTAATTTTTCTCTTAGCTTTTTATTTCGTGCCCCACCCCTTCCCATTAGCCTGCCATTGCGTTTACTATAAATTCGATGATTTTGTTTGCTCGACCGCATTAAATGAATTGCTATTTTTCTTTTCTTTTCTACTTTTACTGCAATTGTCTAGCTAATGCAGCACACTCCGATGGCGAGGATGCCCCTATGCTTAAAAAGACCAAGGAAGAATCGGATCAGGACGATGACAACTATCTGAAGCCTATCGATGTGCACAAGAAGCGTGAGGAGTTTGTGAGGAAACGCGAGACTGAAAAGAAAAAGGAGAAAGAGCGAAGCTGCAAAACGTTAACTGACAGAGATTCGGGATATTGTAATACTCCTAAAGGCTTGGAGTTGGTAGATATACGTGTCGCAGCTTCTGAAAATAAAGATCCGAATTGGACAGACGTGGTCGACGTTGATGAATCTTCCATGATTATTAGGACGCAGGATAATTATGTGAATATACCGAAACAAAAACCTGATTTACGTAAGGACGGGCCGGACAGTTTTATGAATCCTAGTTATATTTTCGTTAAGGCCACTAAATCTGATCAAGAGATACTTTAAACGTGTATAGATTGAAAGTGTTGTTCTTGAAGTTTATCTTTCAAGGTATTTATGTGCGTGTGCTACAGTGATAACGTAACTAATCAGTAAGTTACGTACGTGACAAAAATTTGTATTTAAACAAGTTTAGGTAAATAGGCATTACGCTACTATTGTATAAATTTTTATATTTGTTTCATACTACGAATGATATCAACGTAAAGCTATCTAAACTAAATAAACTTACAATTGATAAGAATAAATTTTAATACATATTTTAATACATAAAAAAAAATTAACGGCAATCCTATAAATAGAAAGTCAGATAAAATTTTATTAAAATTATACAAATATTACCAATTTTTTATAATTAAGTATCAATTTTTTTTTTTCATGACACCTAATCTAATAAAAATTACTAATAATTTAGAATTTAAAAATTACTGTAACAAAATTCCTTCTGTTACGAACTATCACAACTACACAGATACGAATTTAATTCCATGAATAATTGGATGCAACGAAGAAAATGTGTCAATGTTAAATTGATTTCCAATTTATTCAATTAATAAAATTGCGTTAATTTAAAACTCATGCACACATGCGCACACAGACACACGTGTTTGAGTTTGCGCATGATGTTAGCGTATGTGTTTGTAATAATATTGTACTTAAAAATAAATACAAACGATCAATATTTAAATTCTGTAACATTAAAGCAAAAAAGAAAAAAAAAGGGAAAATACAGTAAATAGCAAGTATAATACTCATATAAAAAGCTATTATTTTAATTTAGCTTAAATTATTATTATATCGATGATTAATAAAACCTTTTTTGTAAAATTTATGAAAAATTTAGTTGTAAATTACTTTTATACGTCATCTTTATGACAAAAAAGTGTAAACACGCAAAGTTTTTATCAATGCATTTTTAATATTGTTTTTATTTTTACATAAACGACTTACATATAATTTAAGTGGCTTTTATGTAAAACGTTTCTTCTTAATGTGCATTTTATAATACATAATATTTTGTAAGATAACAAAAAATTTTACAAATAAAATATTTGTACCATCTTTGGAATAATATTGTTTATTATTTGTGCGAAAAAAACCATATATTTAGTTTAAAAGAAATTTAATACCTTTTTAATTAATCACTAAGAATATCTTCGTGAATTCTAATGGAATAAGGTACGTGATATGTTTTCGTATCATTTCGCAATTTTTTACTTCTACCAATAATTTCATTGGTATAATCCCTTCTATATTTAGCCCACCTTAAATATTACAGTATATTGTAATTAAAAATATAATTTAATTTTCGTCATTATAATTGTATTATACTTACATTCGATTTTTTATATATATATCAAGCAACTGTTTATTATTTGGTAATTTATCGTTCAAAAAATTCTTTACTCTTGTCCAAATATTAGCCCGATTATGTTTTAAAAGCCAATAAAGTGGAATCATTAAACAAGTTATAGGTGACAGCGAAACCACATGACGATTTTTCATGTTCTCGCCTACAAAGATACATTATAATCATTAATCCTACACATATATTGATTCACAATAATTAATTTAAAAGAAAAAAAAATTACCCAAACCAAAACATGCGCCTCTGTTAAACAAACAAATTTGCATGAATACTGTCGATACATTTTTAGATTTTGGATTTAAAAATCTTATGCATGGTTCGATCCTCAACATCTCAACAACATCAGTAATTTTATGCCATTCATTTATCTGATAATAATTAAAAAAATTACATTATAATTTTATATTTTTAACTTTATTTGAATTGATGCACTCGTTAACTCACCACATCCTGTAGCGTTACAGTAATAACACTAGTACGATCCATTACAACAGTAGGTTTATCCTTCTTTGACGATATTAATTCAATAAACTTCTCAGGATCCATATTTATCCCGTTATTTTCAGTCTACATAAGAATAATATAATTACGTACAGTTATAATAATATATGTGAAAATTTTCAAAAATATACAATATTCTTTATCAAACCATATAATAAAGTATTGAAAAGTATTGTGTTTACTGAAAAACATCTTTTATAGATATTAAATCTTAATATATATAACTTAAAAATTATAACTAAATATAATAATATAGTTTTCAAAGATATTAATTCTATATCATAATATTTGAAAATTAAACTAATTTTTATGACAGTATTGTATGCTTTGTAGCATTAAATGATATAATAAAATAAAATAGCGAATGAAGAATGAAAAACTATTGTAGAAGATTAGAGAAATTAATAATTAAAATTTTTATGGAGAGACGTTGATATTTAAATACTAGCGGTCTCAATGCAGGATTCCTATGAATTTAGAAAATAGTGCTTTCTTAACTTTTATTCTAATGTTACATAATTATACGTATTTTAATACTAAATTGTTAAAAATGTAGTCTACTAATTTTTGTTTTCATTTTTTCTCCACTCATTGACATGTTTAATATACAAGAAATAGTAAATACTATTAATTGAAAATAAGATCTACAAAATACATTACTGAAGAATTGGTATCGCGTATAAGCGTTGATAAATTGTCTGTAAGAAATTCGAACTTCTTAGATCTTGAGGTTCGTTGGCGAGGATTTATATCCGCCAGTTTATAATCATAAAGCTTATATTTTGTTTTCTTGCCAACTTGATTTCTTTCGATCAGCATATGCTCTATAAGCTCACATTCTCCAGATAGAATGAAATAAACATAATGAACCATTCCTTTGCCATCCCCTACTAAAATCTTCAAGAAACATAAATAAGATTATAATTGATAAGAAAAATTGAATAAAAATATGATAGAAATAAAATTATATTTGAAGAAAAAAAAAGTTATGTTAAATAAGTATATTTACTTCATTCTCTTTGAAGGTATGGACTTTGCTGACGATATAACATTCTCGCATCGTTTCTTCAGTCCAGCCTTTGAAATAATTAAAATTTATTAAAGCATCTCGTAATACATCCCATTCTTCCATTAGCATACTTTTCAAATATGCGTTAAATGTACTTTTCGTAACTAATAATAAATCAGTTGGATCTGCAATATTAATAAGCAGTAAATAGATAACAGACGATTTATGTAAAAAAAGAATGAAAAATGAAATTTTCCTTTAAATTAAATTAAATTATTAATACCTTTGCTCACTACAGTAGCCGTTCGAGGAACTTTATGTAAGAGAGATATTAGACCAAACATATCTCCAGATTTTAATGTTCCTATATCGAGTTCTTTCTTTTCTCCTATAAACAAAATGATTTAAAAATAAACTTATTAGAAAACTTATAAGCAGTTTCTATTTGAATACATGTATATGGTGAAAATAATCGAATAATTGTGATTGAGAGCGGTATCAGGATTTTGAAAATTTAAAAATTTAAATGAAAATACAAAAACGATCTGATATTATTAGTTTACATAATAATGTATTTAATAGAAATTTATTACGATATATAATTAAATTACATATCAAATACAATTGTTGATAAATAAATTATAAATTATTATAAATTATATTATAAATTATATTATAATATTATAAATTATAATAATCTATTTAAAAAATAAATATGTAATATAATTAATAAAACGGTTTCTTGTTATGTATAATGAAAAAAAAAAATATATATATATATATATATATGTATATTTTCTATTTAAAATATAGCTGTTTAAAATATATTATTTTCCTAATATTCTCAATAATCTATTACCTGTGTGTTCATCGGATACTGTTTTTAACATTTGAAGCTGTCCTTTAATAATATAATATTGTACAAATGGTTTATGATCTTGTCGAATAATAGTTCTTCCTGCAGGAACAAATTGATAAATAATGGCTCCAGCTAAAGACTCTTGAATATCTTTACTGTATTTTTTAAATGCACCTATTTTCTTCATAAAAGATTGTATATACATAATCTCATCTCTGGTTCTTTTACCTGGTGGAATTAAAAGAATTCTCCGATCCTGCAGCAATTAGAAAGAAAATTAAATATTGTAATTTCTACAATGATAAACAACAGCTTACTTACTTTCACTGAAATTATTTCTTCAGGTAAACTATGTCGTCTTTTAATATTTTTATCAACACTACTCCGTTCTGGAAAAATATTATAAATCCAATCTTTATATTCCATAACAAGCCTGACAATAGCTCGAAACACAGATCTTGGACTTAATCTCCCAACCTTAAAATTTCAGTGAACATACATGTTTTTATTACCTTTTTAAAGCAACTATATATTGTCTATTTGAATAAAGGGTCGATTGTTACAAATATCATATTTATACGTTCATATATGTTATTCCTACTATGTACTATCAAATTATTAAAAATAAAATACTTGCTTAATTCTAGAATATGAAGAAATAAACACAAATAATTATAATAGCATATAATAAATAAATAAGTAAATAAATAAAATTGTTTTAAACATACTTACAACAGAAATTTTCTTTGACTTTTTTGATCGGTACAACGTTTGTTGCAGCATTTTACCTTGCCTGTTTGACATTTTAATAATTATACAGATAACGTATTTCTTTATAAAACTTTTCAAAAGTATTTTGTAAAAAGAGAACAATAAATTTAAAAGCCAAAATGTTATTAGTACTGAGTCAATTTCGCGTTTCTATGACATGTAATAGTTTTGTTCAAATGCGCATGATTTGTTTTGTCGATTAAATCTCTAAGTATGTATTACTAACATTACAGTTGCGAATAATAATATTTTAATATTTATTTTATAGTAATATTAAATGCAAACAAATCGATTGCCCAAAGTTTATTAAAAACATTGTGAAAGTCTTTGATGTCATTTTTATCAAAGGAGAATTTTTGAAAAGAAAAATTGACCAAATATAGAGTAATTTTTCATTTGAATTAACATTTTATTGAAACTGTAGTGTTTTAAAAAATTCTCAATTAAAAAGAATGAACGTAGATTTGCTTTTCGGAGAATTTCATATTGATTGTCGGTAAAACAGATTGCTAATGACTTGCTTTAAATTATTGTGCATTGTTGAGGAGTGAAAATTGGTCAGTACAACGATTGTCAAACATTGGCTTAACATTATAAATACATATTGTCCCATTGTTTTTGTGCATTCGAACAAAATGGTATGTCCAGCAATATGTTTTATTTTATAAACAACAAAGGCAATGTATTACTGTAAAACATTTTTAACGATTCTTGTAAAATGATTGCCTTTGAGGTTATGTTAAACTTTCAATTATGAATTATTAAAATTTTCTTATATACTTAAAGGGAATCGTAATTATTTATAAAAATCTTAAAAAAAAAAACTAAAAAAAAATACTTAAAATATAATATAATATGAATTTACAGAGTTTCGGATTTTCGGCTTTGAAAAAAAAAGATAAGGATTTTAATGAGCCAATTTCAAGTAATGCACCCTATGGAATTGAGAGTCCATTGGTTGCTGGGTAAGATTAAATATAATTTTTTTGTAATTTCAATTATTAATAAGAGTTATGTTTTTTTTTTCTTTCAAGATTGGGATCTACTAAGAAACAAATAGGTTTTTCTCACCCAATCGAAGCATCGGAGTCTAATGTATATATTTACACATATGTATATATTCATATTATATTCAAAAAACTTATTTAATAAATAAAAGTAATTATAATTTTAGTATGAAAAAAAGAGTCAACGTTTGGAAATGCTTATGCTGAGAAATATACAAGGTTTGCATGCGCCTATGCGTCTAGCAATGGAAATCAAAGCAACGGAGCAAATTGGTAGATTACCATTTTTACCATCTTCCAATATTATGAGAGATGTTATACTTGGACGTGATGAAGATATTGGGTAAATTTTTACCTTTTTTTTTATAATGTACTTTAATCAAAATAATATTCTACATGTATAATGTTTTCAGATTTCAAGATATATTAAATACAACAGAATTCAGAGAACAAATGGGGCAACCTCATGCAGTGGTAGAAAAAAGTTTGGGAATTTTATAAGGTTTGCATTGAAAGTGATAATTAATAAAAAAAAGTTCAATATTCTGTACTTATAAGTTTTTTTAATAAATCTCGTAATTGTTAAATACACAAATTTAATAACAAAATAATTATCTTATATCTACTATTGTACATCAGGCCATACTAAATCATTGATCCTGATTCGACATATCTTTTTCACTTCTTCGATAGCAGTCTTAATTTCTACTTCTTTACTATTCTTTAATCGCGATTCTAATCCTACAAGTATAGATTTAACCTTATTTTCCCTTGCACAAATAATAAATGGAAATCGAAATTTTTCTCTATATCTGTAGAAAAGGGAAATGAGGATTAATTGTAGTAAAGATGGTTAAAAGTTGAATATTTTAGTACTCACAAATAATTATTGTTACTTAATATCTGTTTTTCATCTTTAGTCATTGCATCAAGACCAGCTAATTTTTGTTCATTCAACGATTCAGCAGTGAGTTTTCCTTCCTCTGCTAATTTACCTGCTAAGTCCGGATGTCGTGACAAAACTGATTCTTTCTCTATTATAGAAAATTTATACATATATGTAAATGTATAGATTACACATGTTGTAAATTTCTTATTTACGAATTAATTTTCATTTACCAGTAGTATTCAATTTTTCTAGATAATCATCAAAAGCTTTTTTAAGATCTTTAGAAGTGAAAAATGGTCTTTTAGTGGCTATGATTGATGCAGCTTCAACACAATGTTCTATTACGTTTCCAAATAACCACTCGAAATTTTCAACCGGCAATGCATTGACTTCGTTAATGCTTAAAATTCCTTGTGACGGCATATTAAAAAATTTTCTAAAAAATATACGCTTGTTTATATTTATTAAAAAGTACGCTCGAATATAAATGTGTATATATGTATATATATATATATATATATATGTACTTATTTATTTGTTTATATACTTACGATGTAATATAAAAATAAACGTAAGATTATAAAAGAAATCTATATGATTAAAGACCACTACGATTGATTTATCAATAAATTTTTAATCGAGAATGCTAATTTTTTGTAAAGCTCTGTCTTATCTTAAGCCGTTGTTATATCATCGCAATTGGCTTACACTTATTCTCAAATTATTAAGTTAGCAGATTTATCGAGCCAAGCAAACAAGCCCCAAAAATTCCACTGCACGTATAATTGTTAACATGTATTTGAAGAATAAGTGACACGCGCGATTAGTATATTGATTATCTAATTACATACAATTCTATGCAAAGCTCTGCAAATGAATACACAAATTTCACCTGATAGTAATGCTTAGATGTTACAACCGAAGGAGTCTTTAATAATGAAATAACAGTTTCCACAGGCACACTCGACTTAAAAAATTAACACGATTCTAAAGTCGTGCATAACGACTGCCTCGAAATTTTCGAAGCGAGAAAATTAAGCGGGCGAGCGCGGACGTAAGAGCGCAATGTCGACTTACCGATAAATAAAGAATGGAAGAGCGCGCCGGGCGAGACTCACGTTCGAGGCCAAAGAAGGATTGTTGAGTTATTGCCCCGGAGCCGGGCCTCTGCGAGAATTCCCCGTTCCACCTTTGGCAATTTATTTACGGATTTACGGTGCGTGCCGAGCGTGCCGAGCTTCTTTACAGCTCCTCGAAGCCTACGGACTTTCATGCGACGCTCAACGTCACCGATAATCGCAGTCGATTTCCCAACGATCGAACAGCAAACTACCCTCCCCCGAGTAGCAAAATAATCTGCTACCACCACTTTTCCGATCCCGCGCGCAAAATTGATCCGTGGCGCCGAAGGAGCGTTCGGCTTATCTTCCGCGTCCGCTCTTTTAGCTTACGGTGACGAGCCGACAAGTCGCTGCTGTCCCTCGCTTTTCGCCCTCGGAGATTGCGAGGCCGTATCACGGACCGTTTGCCTCGTTCTCGATAAGCGTGTTTATATATTTTCCTTTAGCCGATAACCAAGCGATTCACCTACAGCGGTCATTCTGAAAATACATCTGACGCGCGTTTTTACGTTCGCATGATATATACGACTCGCCCGTCGCCCGTCATATTCGTGCAAATGTTTCCTTGTTCGTTCACCATGCGATTATTGCTTTCTTCTTCTCATGCTATACTCTTTCCATTGCTGGTATTACTTCTAATCGTAGCATATTTTGATAAGCAATTTCGTCAACTCGATTGCTCTCTCTCCCTCTCTCTCTCTCTCTCTCTCACACACACACTCTCTCTCTCTCTCTCTCTCTCTCTCTCTCTCTCTCTCTCTCTCTCTCTGGCACATTGTGCGAAACTTGAATTATCTATCTTCAACCTATTTATTACTTATTCATTTTGCTCCACTGGCGACAATTTGCAACAGAATCCATTATTTATAATTTATGATTTTATCGAATTAGCTTACGATAATAGATAATCGTACTGATAACCGTTTCACTTTTTCTCCTAAGAAATAGAATTGTTTACTCCACTTGCAAGATTATATTCAAAATCTATCTTAATTATGATCGTAAATATACGAAAGCGACTATAAACGTTAATATGCTTATATATCAAAAATTACTCAATAATAATTCACATAATCATAATTTTGCATTATTTACTATGAGATTATTTATCACAGGATAACGTGAAATAAACATTAAAAACAGTTAGATTAAAAGATTGCCATTGTCTTAAATGTAAACAAAGAGAATGTAATAAAATTGGATATATTTAGACAGTTATTAATAATATAATGTTCTACAAAATAGTATCAATCATTGAAGAATTTAACTTCTTCCTTTTTCATACAAATATTGTTACAACATTATAAACATACAATTATTGCAAAAAAATTTTCTTCTGAATTTTTATGATACTTGGATAATAAAATAAAATTTTAATCCAGTTACATCAAAATTCCGATCTATGTGATTGCAATCAGTACAAATTTAGCGATTTACTTATTGTAATGATAACAAAAATTATTTACGAATAAACCAATATATTAAATGATTTATCTTATATAAAAATAAGAACCCTATCTTAAACAAATATATGCTGTAATAAAATAAATTAAAAATCAAATACAATTTTCAATAAAACATATTTAATAATACATATTTGTTTATACACTTACGATTTGATACAAAAATGAAGGTAAATCCATTGTTATTATTAATATACTATATAATCTATTAATTTACAAGAAATTTATATAGAATATAATATTTAATAAAGATTCATATAATTTTACATTATAATTAATAATGCTTAAATTTTTTAAATAATTAAAAAAAAAAAGTATTTTAAAGCAGCAAACGATTATCCTTCTTGAGTATTTAGAAATATTTCAACGAAATATTTAATTACAATATTTATTAATAAGGAAATCTTCATTATCGACATAAGGTAATTAAGGTGTATTTTATAATAACTTATTCGATCAATTTTACATGGTAGAAAATAGTTATATTGAAATTCAATTGCCATTCTTTAACAATTAATTAATGGTAAATTTATCATTACCTGCTTTATCAGATACTTCTTCGAAACGCGACAAGATGTCACGGCGTCTCGATTCATTAGAGTTCAATATAAAAATATAAATTTATGTCTAAATGGTCATTATTATTATATATCATAATTTTATGCGTCAAATATCAGATAAGCGATTGTTTTAATGTAACAAAATCTCTATTGAACGTTGAAATAATATGAATTTGAAAAAATCATTGAGACAAATAAAAAATTTTACTTTTACTTTATATTATTACTTCTGCATAGCGCATTATGACGATAAAATACTCACCACGTGCAAAAGATCTTTGACATCCGTAAATATATCTTATCAGGTACTGCTTAATAAGTATTATACTAGAAGAAATGCATAAGAAAAAAGGAATCGGCAAAGGAAATCAATCCATTATGTGCATTCTTTGGCGTCGAAAATATTCCAACTCAAGAAGTTACACAATGATACATATACATATTTCTAAATAAACTTAAAGTAATGATATCTCAATTTTGCATAAAATAATGAGAATATTGAGTGATCACGCCATTTGTACATCAACTTATTACAACCATTTATTTTTTATAAATGCACACACACACACACACACACACACACACACACACAGAGATATATATATAGAGAGAGAGAGAGTGAGAGAGAGAACGCACAATAAAATTTGTGTATCGATATATTTATATATATATATATATATATATATATATATATATATATATATATATATATATATATACACCTTTTTTTTTACACACAATATATATACGACTTTCATCTTACAAACATTGAATTTACTGCGGATACAACCAATCAGTCAAAAGGTAAAAAAAATTTTAAATATTCGACGCGGTCCTGCTTAAAGAAATCGTTACTTTCAGCAGACATAATGTCTTTTTTAAGGCTGAAAACAATCAAAACAGGTAAAAGAGTTTCGAAAACCATAATGGAAAGGAAATATAAAGAATAGAAACGAAGACGTTGTAAGCGGTGATCGGTATCGTTATTCTGTGATCTTTTACAACATCTGACATCTACGGTGTTACAGCCGCCTTTGAAATTATCTCATCAAATTTCGGGATAGGCCGCAGCCACTCGCCCAAGATGTTACTGACGCGAACTGACAATAATTCTCTCAATTGGTCATAAATTTGCGATATCTGTAGCGTGCGTATATTTTTTAAGGACATGAGAATAGCCGCGTTAGATCCCTTAGTTTAAGTAATCCACTTGCCACAAGCTAAACACAATATAATATCAATGGGGCGTTGATTATTAAATGAAAAATGATGCTGAATAAGAGCTACGGTTTTCCGAGATATCGAGCAATGAGAATTTATTTTCAAGCAGCGGAAATGTTATTAACGATCTCGTTGACTATTTCTAAAGAACTTTGAATACTATGATTCAAATGAACTTTATAAGGACTCTGAATTCAAGTGTTTACCAAAAATGTCGATATACAAGATTGTAGTTTGTCAAACGAAGTAGAATCAGTGGTATAGGTATAAGTAGGTGGAAAAAGGAAGATGAGTTAACTTTGAAATATTATTATTTGCCAAAACATTCTTATATGTCTCGAGTTTTTAATAATATTTCCCTCATAATTGAAATTAAAATCTGAAACGGCGACGTTGTAAAACGGTGAACAAGCTACTAAAGAAACCAGTTTACTCCACATTGGCCATTACGATTTCATTTTACGAGGAACTGCGTCTACAAAAGTTACAATAAAATATAAGATATATCTCTTAAGTGGCATTAAAATAAATAAATTATATCGTTTTTCTTCAAATGGCATAGATAGAATGCAGAGTTATAAATTATATATTCCGCTCTAAGTTTTAATAGTGTGACTCTTTCGCTTTGATACATTTTGGCCGTAAGAAGGTGAATAAAATTTTGACGACACTCGTATGAAACAACGCGTGACTTTATTATTTTTCACCCTTCAAATAGTCTCAGCATTTAACAATTATATTGTTTATACATCGGTAGTTCTCGAGCGAGTCGAGTGATGCACTTGGAATTTCGACGTCAGTCACTGCTAAAAAACGAGGTTTCAGAGCGAAGACTTCCTTGGCGCAATAAAATCTGGCAGTAATAATAAAAAAAGAAAACGTAGTAGAAATAGAATAAAGTGCCGAAGAAAGAATCGACTACCACCGCTCGATGCTAAACAAAAGTGCATCTCGCCACACAAAAACGATGGTAAGGGGCGAAGGATGAATTGGTTTAGGTGACGGGAGGGTGGGGGTAGTAAGGGCGGTGTGATGGGGGGGGGGGGGGGGGGGGGGGCGAGATGGAGCCGAGGTGAGACCGACCTTCATTTCCCTTTGGAAAAAAGACTCGCGTTCGATAAAGAAAAAGTGGCTTTGCTTCTTTACGAGCCGAGTCAAAGCGATTGGTCACATCGGGTCCGTGTTTGCGTACACGGCGTGGCTGCTCGCCATTTTTACGGCTCGAAAAATCCTTTTCTCCGACGGCGCGACGCCGCGCGTGTGGGTTACTCGAACAGAGGAGCCGAGAACGGATACGTCCCGAGCAGCCGCCAATGAACGTCACCGGAACCAGGAGACTCGCACGGCGAAACCTGCCGAGCCGCCCGTCAAAAGGCCGCTCCAAAGGGGAGCCCGAAAAAGCTCCATCCTCCGACATTCTCCTACCCCCCCCCCTCTCGCCCCTCTATCCCACACGATAGAATACGGGTGGTTGAGCAGACCGGAGCCGGTTTTATTACACGGTTTTCATCCGCAGATTAGCCCCTTTGGAGGCATCGATATGTGCCGGGCCGATCGCCAAGACCGCCGGACTTTACAGCACCCCATCGCAATAAAAGCCTCCGGTGTGTTTTCGGGACCCCGGGCCCTCGAGGTGCGCGTCGTAGATGCTCTCCGAGCGTGACCATTCGAGGATGAGGAACAGCGAGTCGACAAAAAGCGCGGCCCAGAATTCGAATGCCCTCGGTTGTTTTGCATGGGGAAGACGAGCGAGCGACCAGGGGAATGGCGAACTAGCAATAGTAGCAGTAGTAGTAGTAGTAGTAGTAGCAGTAGTAGTAGTAGTAGGTTCACGATTCCCAGTCGTTGATTCACCCGTATTTGTGTCATCTTCCACCTCCCGATGCGTCGGTCCACTAGATTTATTCTTCCCATTGCCTTGGATATTGCCATGCGGATCCTGCCCTTTCCACTCTCTATGTCTTCATGACGGTGCGATATACTTTCCATGTATTATTTATTCTGCCTGTGAAATAATTCATAGCAAAAGCTTCTGCTTAAAATATAGTAAATTTTATGCATCGCTGTAGTATTAAGACGATTGTGCATAATATTTGAAACAAAGTTTCAGTAACGGACTCTGTCACCTCTAATACTTTGTCATTTAAACGCAATGAATAATAAATACTTCATTGTTCTTCATAGAATAACGGAGAAATTATCGACAAAGGTCAGCTTGCAATGATGTATAGCACTACGAAAACGCGAATATAATGGAAAAAGTTATTGTTCACGAACACGATATGAACATTTCGGTTAATATTTTATTTTATTTTTTATTTTAAGCTTACCTTCAAATACATCGTCCTCTAAAGTTTTGCATTTCTTTTTCCGATATTGTAGCTCAAAGTAAAATCATCATCCCGAAATATAAGAATTTTTGAAGATTTTTCTTAAATTTAATTGCCATCGCAGCTTAAAATTGAAAATTACATTTGCATGAGATTATTGCATTGTCGGTGATCGTTACATCGAGCATCTTATAAATAAATAAATGTAACATTCCAAAGCATTCAATGTTAAGCTGTAAATTTACATTTACAACGAACGAATTTACCCAGGCTGTAAAGTTGAAAGCGTTGATAAACATTTTAAAAGATTTGAATGTATTGCGCGAGTTTAACATTTTTCCCGAAGCTTTGTCCAAAATTCAATTACTGGCCACACCACGCTACCCTTTTCCTTTATTTGCCTTCACCTTTTAGTTCGTTTCCTTCGTTTTTCTTGTCCCACATTTGAAACGTAAGCGTTTCATCTTTTACCTTTTATCTCCCTTTTTATCCTTCCTCGCTCTTTGTCAGACGTTTCATTCTCTCGCGCGCATCTTAGATTTCTTTATCCTTTTGTGAAATTCCTTATGTTGATGCTGGAAGATGTTAAAAAGCATTAAGAAAAAGTCTTTGATGTGCCAGAAATTATGAGTTTTCTAGGGATTTCTTACGTTCTCGTGACCATTACTCGCTGCGCATATTTTGTAACAAAAATGAAAAAATATAAAAATATCCTTTACTTCCATGCCAATATAACTCGATAACTTTTATTTTCTTGTATAAATCAGTATTACAATATATTATTTAAGCTAAAAGCAAACTTTTTGTTTTGTTTGTTTTTTTCTTTTGGTTTTTTTTTTTTTTTTTTTTTTTTTTTGTATTAACTATTCGATAAGTCTTAATGTAAATCAATATTTCGTAAAATTCTATCTTCAAAAAGGAATAATCGTATGAAAATTTTATAAAATTTTCATGCCATTGTAAATTATGTAAAAACATAAATGAGTTAAATGCCTGCTTATTATTTTAAGTGCTTAGAAGAGATTAAATCTTGAAAATCAGAACGCTTAACACTTGTTGTAGCAGTAAAGGGTTTTAAAGTTTTTGCCATATATTTATTACTGGCTTTTTATACTATGCCTTACGATAAAGATGTGCAATAAAAACATAATTCACTTTGTAAAAATGAAATATCTCATAATTACTTTAAAATGTACAATATTATTGTTATTCTACACTTGTTGTTTTAATTGCCGTATATAACAACTATTTGCGCTTGTAACAAATATCTTTATTGACCGTTATTTTTGTTTTGTTTTTTTTTCATGTTTTTGTTTTTGTTTATTTAACGCTAGCGCTATAACATTTAACCAATGGTGCCATTTTATTGTCAAGATTTCAAAAAGCATAAAACTTGCTAGAAATAATTTTTTATTTGAAAGTCCTTTGAATACATTTTGACATATTCATTGATATTTTCGATCAATCTATTCGTTTTATCATTGTCCCTATACGAAATTATTATCACATTCTGAAATGTATATCAGCAAATATTGCAGAAAATATTTTACTATCGAAGTAAAGAGCTTTCTAAATTAAACGATTATTAAAACAGTTGGTTACAAGTAATTAATTTAATTATATTCGCTCTCGTGTATTGAATTACTAGCAAATCGTTTACAACATCGTTTTTTAAATCTTAAATTCCTGCCTAATTAAGGAGATATTTGAAATTGACGTTTACAAAAGTTCGATACGATTTTAATAATTACATATAACATCGAAACAAGTACATACTATCAATGACAATATTGGAAATGTAATAGAATCCGCTTTATATGAGTTTTAATAAAGTTCTGCATATTTCTTACTTTTACAGTCTTATTATATCATATATTATGAAAGTGAAGTCGTGTAGTGATTAATATTAAATGCGCAACGTTATTACGTCATGAAGCTCAGTTTTAATTATTTTAAATTGATTATGTTCATTTTGACTTTTTACATATAATCGTTTTTCTTTTTTTTTTTTTTTGTTGGATTTTTAGGTTTATAAATTTAGTTTCAGATAAACATCCTTATGTCGTATCTAAAAATAAAATTATTACAAGTACGTACATTATTCCGACATTTGATTACAGTTATCATAATAAAATCTGTCTTGAATGTAGAAAGTATCATTTGCAATATTATTTTCGATTATTGAAGGTTGCTTAAAAATATTTTATTTGATTTAAAAATTATTGATAAAATATTTTACCGTTGATCTATTTTGTTGTTTCTTATTGTTCAAAGAAAATATAAAATTAATATAACAAAATTTGTATGAAAATATTCCACACGCGCCAGCCCGCTTGACCAATTTCAATATTTTAATGAAATTAAACAAATCACGTACATAAAGAAACGTTAGATTTGCCTTACATATTCTTGGATAGTAATTACAATTACAGATAAGCAACCAAAAAAATGCTTGAAACATGTTAATCTTTAGTTACATCTCTCATCGTTTTCCAATATCCTTTAAAATTCATCACGTACCATCTCTTTCACACTGTTATTAAATAGTTCGTTCGCGTTTATGCTCAGAATAAAATTAATTAAACTATTAGAGATGTCAGACGGCAAGCCAAACGGAAATGCGAACAAGCTCAATAATCAAATTGGTTTTCCCGTTAATCCGAAAAACAGCAATCGATGAAGCGTTTTATTAAATAACTTCGCCTCAAAATCCCATAAAGATAAGAACTCGCACAAAAATACAGCTCAGAAAAGATAGAGACGCCAGTCGTTTAGGCAAACGATATCATCCGGTGCCACAATCAACTCCCACCTAGCAGTCAAGGTACTACTATATTAATAAAAACTCGGCTCGATCGTATGATCTTGCAATGGACGTGCCCGTCCCGGCGCCGAAAGTCAAAAGAAAGAATCGAGACTGGCTTGACCTCGGGCGACGCACACTCGGCCGGTGAAAAATCGAAGTTGTCTGGTAAGAGCGCGTCAAGCGCTTCGCTGAGCCGATTACGAGGAGGATGGGGTGCAAAGTGAGAGAGAGAGAGAGAGACGGCTCGTTATCGGATGGGGTCGCGCACATCGATTCGACAGTTAAGTCGAGGGCACCCGGGGGACTCGTTGCGCCCGCGCTACCGACGGACGTCCTGCGCCGGGATCGCGACGTTCGCCGACGGACGAGCAAAAAGGCGCCGATGCCGCCCCTCGACTAATTGCGCGTCTGGGCATTAAACGCGTAGGGAGAAACATCATCGGCAGCCAAGGGCTCTAGCTCCAATCTTTGCAGCAATTCGTTCGCTCCCTTTCATTCTTTTCTTCATTGATGCTTTCGACTAATCTGCGTCGCTGAGAACACTTGCGTCGCACACTTGCTCCATCTAAAACGATAAATGCACCGGGCGATCATCGATGTTGCTCGATTCACGAATATTCGGGCAACTGCGTATTTTGCATGCCTAATAGCAGAATAATGAAAGCATGATGGAACGCGGCTATCGTTGCGTTTACTTTAATCGCAAATTTAACATAAATTTGTGATAAAGGATGAAGATGGGTAAATAATAGTAACGATTTTTTTTATTAAAGTGTTGTCTGTATTTGAAAATGAATAATGCGATCACAAACAGTGAATTTTGAGAATAGCTATTTTTTAAAAATTGTTCGTCTAATTATTTTTCTCAGTTTCCATACTATTACTCACATATACTATTTAATAATTTAAGTGACTTGCTACCATTTTTTATTAACGCATTATTTACATTTTTTAAACGATGAGAATCGTATGAGATTTTTTCTTCGAAGCTTATACGTATATATGGTTAATTGATTAATGTCTATGAAACATAGTTTTTTTTTTTATACTACGTATAAATCTACATAATACGTGTGTACTTGTGTGTTTTCGCGCGTATGTAGATCTGCGTTTGTTTGTGTATGCGCGCGCTCATGTGTGTGTGCGTGTGTGTGCGTGTGTGTGTGCGTGTGTCTTTTTTTTTGCGCGCGTATATATATGTATATATATATATTTATATATAGGCGCGTTAATATGCATATATATACATATATATTATTCGTATTAGAACAATTTAATATGAAGGAAACGCACAAGGCACGCGGCGTTCTTTTTTCAACCCTAGACATATTATTTCTACATTTTTTTTGTTTTTTGTTGTTTTTTTTTTTTTGTAATTGTTTGCTCAAAACTTTAGCACGTTTAAGGCATATATTACGTATTTTATTTGCAATTTTTATACGTCATTCCAAATGTATTTCATAGATACAAATTAAATATGAAAATTCAATTATTTCATTGTTTAACATTGTTATCATCAGCTTAGAAGCCTTAATTTTTATTATCAATAAATAGGAATGATGAAAATGGATAGAGCTTGTACCTCTCGTAAAAATATGCATTTACACTTAATTAGCTACTTAATAACAATCGTATTATTTGATTAGTGATCCAAACCTGGATTTCACAATAAAGCTTATAAACATTTTTAAGTGAAAATTAAGAAATTTAAAAATGCTTCCTTTACATCTATTTATGCGATGTAGTAGTTTACTGAAATGATAATGTGATGGAGGGATTCACTGAATTTACAAAAATATTACAAATCGATAGATTATTTGCTTCACATTCATCAGCATTGAAAGATGAATTTTTTCTTAATATTATTAAAAGATATAGTAATAATACAATAATAATAATAATAATAATAATATTAATAATAATAATAATAATAATAATAATAATACAATAATACAATAATATAAATCTAATTTAAAAGAACAAAACGCTTATCGCTAATGAGCTAATCAACCAGAGTAAAATAATAATGTTATTAATAGATATCGCAAATAAACAAAAAGCAGCACCAAAGGTAATACTTCCTACGTCAGGATCATATCTATAGTCTGTATTATTCCACCTCAGTACCTATTTACAATAATTTTCTTCGAGCTTGCAAGCTTTATAATTTCATCATAAACAACGAGGGCATTTAACAATAATTTATCATCGACCGCCGATTAATAACGATACAAGCTAAATAAAAACTATAGAATTAAGGAAAGCAGTCACTTGTTACGAATGGCTTAATTTTATTATTTTATGATTGTTTTCGTGCGTATCTTTTATGAATGCGTATATACGTAAGTATGCGCGTATGTGTCGTGTTTTGTGTTTGCGCGTGTACCTAGATGATTTTGCGTGCTTATTCACGGGTGGATGTGTGCGTGTGCGCGTGTTTATCGTGTGTCCTGTGAATATTTTATAAGTGACGATCCTCGTGTTAATAAGAACCTAGGGTGGGCAATTTTCGAGCAACATGCCTCTCAGAGAGCCACATTAATTAATCAACGTTCAGTTTGTTGTACCCGACACGAAAATAAACGTCACAATAAACAATAAACGATGGAGAACTAACGTGCCCATCTTTAATTTAAGAAAAAAGTGCCCTCAAACCTGCAGCAGCTGGCATCACCTCGGGAAACTATAATGTATAAATCGATGTTCCTCTTACACTCGTTTCGAGCGATTACTTCTATCAACCCCCGCACTCGCGTGGCAGAATTGACCATCGTCATTTATATACACGCACACTACTTTCTTCCATAATACCGTATCCTCTTCATTCTCATTGACTTGACCATGACAAAGAACGAAGTCGAGCATCTCCGCAGCTTCCATCCATCGCCCCATCTCAATCCCAAAACTCGGCGTACTTTTTCGTTTTACGCTCCGCGAGATCAGTTTCAAGTTTTCCGAGAGTTGGGCATCCGGCAACGACGCCCCACGGGAAAAATTCTCGGCCAAGCCCACCAAGGCTATCACAAACTTGGAAATGGCTTTCTCTTCGACGGCGTGCGCCCATTGCCGCCACCGCCACCGTCGTCGACGTCGTCGTCGCCGCCACCGCCATCGCCACCGCCACCGCCACCGCCACCGCCGCCGCCGCCGCCACCACCACCACCACCACCACCACCACCACCACCACCACCACCACCACCACCACCACCACCACCACCACCACCACCACCATCACCAGCAACTCCGCCAGCTTCTCTTCAACCTCCTCCTCTTCTTGCTCTTCCGTCGTCAATAAGCTTTCCTTATCACGGGTAACGTGGTTCTCGACGTCGACACTGCTTCCCTTCTTTACTCTCCTCCTGCTTCTCCTTATCGGCACACCGGCCCGGCCGGTCAGATACCGAGAACCGAGTGCGGTGCCGGGTGGTGCGCGTGATGCGGATGGTGCGGGTGACCCGTGGCCGCCAGGAGCGCGTGGTGATGGTGGTGGTGGTGCCCAACCAGAGGTGGTGAGCCGTTATTGTGGATGAGGCCTCCGAGCATCCCGCTCATGCTCATGCCGCCAAGGGTGAGTCCGGCCATGCCGCCGACGGGCGGGTGCCCGTGTCCCGGATGGCTGACCGCCCCGTGTCCGTCGAGCATCGGCTTCACATCGCGCTGCTCGAGTTCGCCCCGTTTTTTGCTCTGCTTGCGCTCCTTCGCGCGCCGATTCTGAAACCAGATTTTCACCTGCGCGCATACCAATTGGTACAGGTTTGCTGCATTATGCACATTCGATCGGCATGAGACGATACCTAGACGGCCCGGAAACACACCCACCACCCACCCCCCATCATCAATGAGGATGAATCATCGCTGCGATAACGAGTAATGAGATGGAAAAGTGACGGGAGGGGGATGGGTGGGTGAGGGTGGAGAGTGTAGAGGGCCGCCGGATACGTCTAGTCGTGAATAATTATTACCTGTCGCTCGGAAAGCGAGAGACTCGTCGCCAGTTCGGCTTTCCGACGGATGGTGATGTACTTGCTCGAGTAGAATTCCTTCTCGAGCTCGAGCCTCTGGTGCTCCGTGTATACCACTCTGTATTTATCCTTCGTTCGTGTTTTACCTGAAACATGCAGATGTAAGAAGCATTACACATTACCGTCGGCATTTCGTTGATTTTCTTCACAAACAGTCTACTCAGTCGACTCTCCAGCATCCAAGCATGCGCACTAACGATATTATACAAGTACGATGATCTTGTGGGTTGACGCGTTAGTATTAGCCAGTCGTGGCTATTATATTCTCAGGTGAATTGGGAGTTGCCATTATAAAATATGCGTATAGTGCAATCGTGCTGCTGTTGCCGAGTATCATGCTGCTCCGACGGTAGTTTCGAGTCCGTCGCCGTTACCGATCGTTCCGCGCTATTTCGTAATGGGCTTTTGGCTTGTGTACCAAATATTTGGATTGAAGACGCAAAGCAAAGCCCGAGAAGGTAACGCACGCTCGGTTTGTACGAAGATAAGCCTTGGAAAGCAGCCTTGGCGCGACACCTTCGCGCTTGTTTCGTTGCAACATTCGAGCTGCTGTTAGGTTGGTTCTCTTGTTGGAAAAAATTCCCGATGTGGAGATGAGACAGCGAGTTTCGAAATGCAGCACAAAAATCAGGTGTACGTATTTGCATACGGAGCGACGGATTTAATGGCGCATCATCGCGGCCGCGATCCTTGCAAGGAGGGAAAACACACTTGCATACCTACGCGACGCATTTGCACACGCGCGCGCGAGCTGACAGCAACGACGGAGATAAGCGAGCTGCCTCTTCTTCGTTCCTCCGCTTGCTTCGCTACGGGCCGTATCTCGGTAATGATAACGAATTTTATCGAGAACGCGCGAAAACACACTAACACTCTAGCAAACCCACGGGCCGACGATACATTTGTTCGCATACCGATAGGGAAAATTAATGTTTTAAACGTACTTTACGTGCATAGCGCATGATTACCGGCTGGAGGCTGATAATTTTTTTGGTTATTGCGTTGTGCGTGGCTCGCGATCGAGTGAAATGATCGCAATTAAGAGCTTTTGTCATATTTCAATCTAAGAAATTTGTCGCGCGACCCTTGGACCGCATATTTTCTATATGCAACCAAAACGGTATGTCACAGCTGGTACTGCCAGTCATGCGCAGACAGCGCAATGTTTAGAAGGGGACCATGAACGAGAGAGAAACAGGCAGAGAGAGAGAGAGAGAGAGAGAGAGAGAGAGAGGATTAGATAAGGTGTCAAGCGGCCGACATCAAAGCGAAACTCGCTAATCCAACACTCCTTGATAACCAAAGACCTTCGTAGAGGCTTCTCTATCTTCTCATATGTGTCGTCTCCTTCATTCTATCCATTATTTTTTCCTTTTTCTCGGCTCTCATCCCCCTTCGGTCGCTCTTTGTTTCACTCCGTGAACTTCTCATGTTTTTTTGTTTTTTCAGTTTTTATGTCCGTTCTTTGTTTCCGACTGACGCTAAGCCCCTTTGACATCGTATTCCTCCTTTAATTCGACAATTTGCTCGATGTTTTTTTTTCTCTTATCGAATTGTGTATGTGTTTTTTTTTCTTCTCTGACTCGTTTTCATCGTGTAGATATTGACGCGCAAGATAAGGTGAAAGTAGATATCGACCTTGTCATCAAACACGGGTCATTTGTTAGTTTTGCTGTCCTCTCAACGAATGGGATGTTTCAATTAGAGTTAATATTGTTATACTACACGTTTTTCGAGTGTCTCCTTTATTTTTTTTCTCATCGATATTATACTATTGATAAAAGCATATATCACCGTCTGTCATTTATAAGCAAATTCAATTTCAATGCTAACTAACTTTGCCATTCCATTTGACTTTTCGACATGACTTTGTTTGGACGTTAAAAGATTTTGACACAAATTTTTTGCTTTTATGTTCTGTTGTTATTTGTTGTTGTTGTTGTTTTTTTTTCTTTTTTTTTTTTTAATTGAACATGACTCTTAATAAACAAAAGTAGAGTAATGCGCGAAACGTCGAATAAAATTATGCGACTGGCTCGTGCCAACAATCTATAATACGACATAATCATTAATATATTATACGTTTGAAATTATCAATTTCTCTAATGCGACAAAATTACGAAGCAAAAGTATGCAATCGACATAACCAAGCACTTATAAATACCCTTAATCAATTTATACTTTAAGCAATGGTACGATCGATAAGAGTTTTATTATTGATTATCCTGAGGATGCAAATGTTAAACACATTGTGGCTGTTATCGTAAATAATTTGTTTCGTGCCTGATTATTATCGTATGATCGATAGTAGTTATACGTCTGATCAAAATTCCAATCGCTCACTAATTCAAATCGATCATCCGATCAATACTCGTGATCTGAAAAATATGAGAAAAACGCTCTATAATTCAGTAAGTATTTTTTTAGATAAGGCATAGTTTTCATTGGCACGAGCTACGCGTTTCGTAGGAAAAATGTCATTATCTTTAAATTTACGTCTTTTCATGTTCAATTATGTATTATAAACATACATTATAAAGTACAGGGCAGTCTATCGAAATTTTATCCGAATTAACGTACGACAAAGACAATGTTTTAAGGAATCTTCTTTCTTTCTTTCTTTTTCTTAATTTTTTTTTATTTTTGCATTATGTTGCTTAGTTTGTCCGGTAATACCACTCTAATCAGGCCTCTCTTTGCCACAATATTCGTTACGATCATTCGGAACTCTGTATACAATCAGAGATACAGCCAAGTGCAATTGAATAATATAATTAATAGTATGTCCAGCAGCACTCGAATGATCGAATTTTCTGATTGATTCCATAATGAGCTTATCGGAAATCGCGACGGTAATTAAAATTCAATGACAGGAGGCGGTATCGTCGCGTAAATCAAGATATTTTTATTTGTATTCGAAGCACAAATTGGGAGTAAATCAATATTGTGCGAGTCGAATACTAGATACCTTGTAGTGGTGGCACTGTTTTCCTAACGAGGAACCGAAGACCCTGTACCCAAATCTACAGGGTCTTCGTTTGAAAGCGGCCGTCGTGCTTGCGCACACAGAGGAGAGAAATTATCGTGGCGGCTTTTTTCATGTACGCACCATCGCCTTCGCAGACGACTGATAATGGAGGCGAGAGACGCGACGTCCCGACAGAGGCAGAGATCGCGGACAAGGGGAGATTAAGGACCGCGTGTGCGACACCTAAAGCCAATTGACTTTTACCCTCCATTGTGGTCCCGTGGATTTTTATGAAGCGGAGTGTATCGAGCGACATCACTGAGAGTAAACTATGATTTTAGGCGAATTTGGCTTGAGATGGAGAGGAAGAGCGAGAAGCGCCTCTCACCAGGATCGGCACTTTTTATAAGGACAGGGCGATTTGACAGAAGAAATTGGAATAATCAATCATCCACTCGATTATGTGAAGAATTACGAACGAACGAGCTCTACCTTTCGCTCACCGTAATATTCAATTTCTTTAAAAAGCACCGGAAAACATTAGCTCAATAGGCTCGCGATATGACACTATTAAAATAGAGTAACCCAAGTTGCGTGGTTGTTTTGCAATATTCACCAAATAACAATAAAATATCACTAGCTCCGCGTATGTACATTGTACTCTCGGTCTCGCTTCTAACTCGCTAAGTGCTTGTGCGGTTGACGGAGAGATCAAGCTCGTTGAAAATCTTTTAATTTTTATAATTCGAAGGATCCCCGAACTGCTTGCGTAAGAAAATCCGTGCAGTCGATGGGAAGAGAGGACGATTGAGACGTAACGTTCAAATAGAATCTGAGGATGAATTACAATAAGAAATAAATAAACACGAACGTCATAATTAAGATCGTGGTCGGTCCTTTTGATGCCGCTCGATCGTAAGGTCGCGGCTTTTATCGTGAGAGCGTCGCCAAGTTAAGAAGTTGAGAAATCCCGTGCGACCGCGAGGCAAAGAAGGTTCGTAGAAGCCGAGGGCCACACTCGCGGATCGTTAACGCGAGCAAAGCCAAGGGACTTTCTATCCGCGACGTCGAGGAACCTGTTTCCTACCTGTGTTTTATGCGTCATAACGCTCGGGACGATATTCATGGCGCTACACTCTTCTGTTGCGCGACGTGCGAATGTATAAAGCGACATTGACCGTTGGCCTCGTGTTTTTCATTCTCGCTATTGCTGCTGATATTGCTGCTGATATTGCTGCTGATGCTGCTCGATACCGCTGGCAATGCCGCCGCTGGCGTCGGATCCGAATTTATACGCGTGACGATTCACGAGCCTCTTCATAAACGTAAAATCAAATAAATCTCCAGGACAGCGGCCGTTGCTTTCACATTAAAGATACGACAATAGCGATATTACGGTACGAAGAGTGAAACGGGGTTTTGACGCCCGATTATGCCAGTCTCGGAGACGAGCCAGCCATCATGGGCTCGTTATTTCAACGGAAACGTGGCTGGAAATCTCGACGAGGTTAAAAAAAGAAAAGATAGAGAAGAAGAAGAAGAAGAAGAAGATGATGATGATGATGAAGAAGAAATGGAAGAGAAAGAAAGAAAAAAGAAAGAAAAATATTCTGAATTTCGTTCCTTTACGCTCTCGACACGTCAAAAGTTGGACGCGAAAAACGGGAGGAATATGAATAGGGGAACGGAGTGCAAGATCGAGGAGCGAAAAAAGAGAAAGAGATAAAAGGGAGCGGAAGAAAACGGGACTCCGGGGACTCGTTGCCACCCCATTACAACGTTTGCTCTTCCATTTCGTGCGCAGGAACGAGACCACGACGAGAAGGATGATCTCCCCCCCCCCGCCCGCTCGCCCGCCAAACCCCACCCAACCAATTCTCTCGCTGCTGCTCCCTTTCGCTTCGCGCGCCAACTTTTTCCCTTAAATAGACAGACAGAACTCCTGGCTTTCTCCCTCGGTGCCCGATCACACGGATACACGCACACGCGGCCTTCCGCTATTTTCTCTTCGACCACATCTTTCTCTTCCTTCTCGGGACCAACCCCACCCTCGTGGCACTTGGCTCGTGTAGTCGCGCGCATCCCGCAAGGTACCATTCGTCAGCCGCATCACAATTACCTCTATTGGCTCGTCGCTTTGTTTCACCGTGAGCAGTTTTCGTCCTCGAGCGCCCATCGCCCTACTCACCCCAACCCCGAGACCCACACTCGACTCGACTCCAATGCGTTAAAAATTTCACGAGGGCCCCCGAGCGATATGTTATTTTGTATTTATGGCGTCCTCGAGTCTCCGATTTCATTTCGGCTTTTTAATGGGGCTGCAGCCCTGATGCGCTACCACCATCCATCCCCTTTCCCGTCGCTCAATCCCGCTCAACCCCGCTCGATTATCATTGCGACGGCGAATTTTCACGTAACCTCGAAAATTGCGAAACGAGGATCGTGTCGTCGGCTCGGTCACACGAGTCTATAGGCCAGGCCAAGCGCACTCGTCCGGGCTAACTTGCCACGACGACGGCCGAGCGGGAAAACTCCTATCGTGCCACATTATGCGTCTCGGCGTCGCAACAATGTCCGCATCCTCGTTCGTGCATTTTCCGTCGCGCGGCAAGACTTTTATTGGGGAGCTTAAGTTTCTCGATGACGGGGCCCCGTAACGCCTGGAAAAGGAACATTGTCATTACGGAGGATGGTCGGGCCGCAATGCTACCCATTTGACGAACGGTACTCTCACACTGAGGGACAACCCGATTGCCTTAAAAACAACACGATCGACAACACGAATACGATGCGTCGCAACTCGAAGCGGCTGCTAGTGAAATTCGAAAATTAAGAGCGTTGGTGGAACGTCACGCGTGTCCCGGACTCCGAATCGGTCCAACGACTCGGACGTTGCGCAAGAGACTCAGTTGGAGGGGGGAGGGGGGTGTTAGAAGGGGTGGGGGTAGAAGGGGGCTGGAGAGGGATTGATGGTTTTGGGAGAGGAGGGAGGGGGGAGAGAGAACAAGTATGAAAGGAGAAGTCGCGACCTTGCGAGACGAATGGGCGAATGGATAAGTGCGAGTGAACACGCGCGGCTGAAGGAGGGAGGTGCCGATGACAGGAGCTGAACGAAGCAAATAATGTTGGGGAGGAAGCTGGAGGAAGCATAGAAGAATGAGAGTCGAGTGTGACCGAAAGCCACGGCCATGGCAAACAAGGAAAAGAACAAATGGGACCGGAGGTCGGGGGCAGGTCCCTTCCAAGAAGATCGGGCGCGGCTCGAATCGCATACCCCCAGGAGCGCGGGCAACACTCGAGGCGTTTAATTGGCCTCCATTGTTGGCAAAACAAATGACAACGCGCGTGCGGAGGTCTCCCCGGGTATTGTGCCCTGGGGCAGCTGTGGAAGCCGTGTCTATCCCGGCGCGAATGTCCCGTCGGGTCGTGGGCGTTCCTCCGTCCGCATTGAGGGCGACTTTTGCGCGAGGACCGTCGCAAGTGGCTTTTCCCGGACTCGGTCCGTTTTCCCGCAGGACCATGTCCGTCCCCGGCACGCTTTACTTGCATCGTTATTGTCAATTTTACGCCGCATTTTGCCTCTCCGCCTATCCTCCCCGCCCGGCCAGTCCAGCCGCTCTAGCTCCACCTTCACGGCCCCCGGCGCACCCACCTGGACTTGCATTTTTAGACACCATGGCTCACGACCTCTGCGGCAGCCGCTACCGTTTAATCACCGAGTGCCCATCGAGTTCCTTGCGATATTGCCGAATGACGTGCGCAGTTAGCATTTGCTTGGCACACGGGGATAATGGGGATGCGTGAGTCGGAGGATCCGGGCGATAATAAAGTAGCCTTTGGATAGATGAGGCCTCGGCTACCGATACGGCCGTACGGTGAATAATCGTTATCGAGAGCGAGAGAAGCTGGGTTTCAGCTTTGGCTCAACATCCGCGAGCGACTCCTGCGAAACGGACGTTCGATGCGAGTCGCGCGAGCACCAAAATGGCGCCCAAGGAGCGAAGAAAAAATCGTAGACAGAAGCTTAGAGAAGCCACACGACAAACTCGAGGAGGAGGGGTGGTGGGAATGCGCGACCATTGGGCGAGGAAACAACTCTTGCTCACTTGCCTGGGGAGGAAATACCGGGCTCGCATTGCGAAAGAGCGGAGGGAAAAAGAAACGAGTTCATGCTGAGAAAAAAACGTAGGTCGTGTGTGTGTGCAGGCGCGCGCACACGAAAGAGAGAGAGAGAGAGAGAGAGAGAGAGAGCGAGAGAGGGGGGAAGGGCGGTAGAGAGACAGGGGCAAAGGGAAGGAGGAGGGCACAAAATTGTAATACGCTTTCAGAACGATGAGAGAGAGAGAGAGAGAGAGAGAGAGAGAGAGGGAGAGAGAGGGAGAGAGAGAATGAGACACTGCGTGGCTTTATATAGCGAGCGACTGCCCGACTGCAATATAACCATAAAATGCAGATAATGGCCGAACGCGATTTCAAGGGAGAGAGAGAGAGAAAGAGAAGAAAAGTTCATGATGGAATCGTGCAGCACGCAAGCAAGTCTCGTACTGTCCTTTTTTGCTTCGACGATACCGAGGAAGGAGTAGCACCAACCGTCCTTACGGGGGAATAAAAACGAGCTGGATTTTAATGGGAAGGTTGATATATATCTGATTGCGTTTATACGCGCCCGCGCATGTGTATGCGTGTCTGCGTATGTGTGCGTGCACGCGCGTGTATGATATCGCTTGAATAGCTACGAGACGAGCACTGGCAAACCGATGTGTTTTCTCTAGAGCTACGAGGCATGGAATGGCCGTGCACATAATACTTGCAGCATTGCGCCTCGTATTCGAATAGTAAAAAGGATTGTTCGCCTCGCGTCGCCTTACAAAGGGAGAGATTCTCCCTACGACTAACTTCTATTTACGATTCGCGGTGCATTGCGCAATGGTCAAGCGGCCCGCGCGAAACGACCGATTCTATTTTTCCCCGCACTCCTCTTGCAGGCGTATTCGGCTTTATGTGTGCGCTCTTATCCTATCCTGCTCCCGGGTCTCCTTGTTGTCCATAGTTTTATGTTAGAACGACGCGCACGTCTACCTTGAAAACAGAACACCAACGACAGCTTATTGAGCGTCTACCGGGGGACCCTTTATAACAGCGAACTTTCTCGCCATCGATTGTCGTAATGTCTCTCAATGCTCGCATCTCATGCTTTATTGTTCGTTTGGTAAATATCCATAACCCTATGCGTACGGCAATATTATTAACCATACACAATCTTAAAACTAATATCCATGCACGCATAATACATAACGCCATAAATAACGTAATAAGTTCATGTAATATGTTAAAGAGTTAAAAGTTAAAACGATATATAACAGATAATCATGCTTGCATAATAGACATAATAAGTTAATTAAAGCTCATCGTAAAAGGTGCAACGCAGGGGAATGGCGCAACGCATATGAACAAACGGAAAAGAATGTAAACCGAATTAAAAATAAGCAGCAAATAATGTAACGCAATAAATATTAAGTAGGCAAATTTGAAATTGGCAGTAAAGTGATTTATACGTTTGCGTACCAAGGACGTCTAAGGTGCAGAGATCGTGGAGGGCCGGGACTGATGTTGCGGCTGTCGCGTTCGCAATGTTGCACGCTGCAACAATAGAGATACAAGTGATGACATTTCTCAAGCATCCTTGCTCGCAGACTAGGTCGCGGCACAAGGCGCATCGTCTCATATCGCTGAAAAGTTATCATCCGTCCTTATTATCAAACCTGCCCGTATCATGCGTATATACAGAGGCTATTGCCAAGCTTGCGGCGGTCCTTCTCCAACTGTACAGGATATCCTCGAGAACCCACCACGTTTGCTGGTGCGCCGACAACGAGCACGCGGTTCGCACCACTCGTGTACACGTTGGGCTGCCAACAAATTTTTTGTTTCATCGCGCCTTGTCGTTCGTATGCGCAGTTCGCTATTATTTACCGTTTCTGGCCTTTATTTTTTTGTTTTGTTTTTTTGTCTTGTTTTTTGTTTTCTATAAATTGTCAGGCCTCTATTCGATAAGAATTAAATAAATACGTATATTGTCACCAAGGAGTTTGGATGTATTATTCGTCGTCTTGGGATTCTCTAAAAAGCCTATTGTCACAAACTTATTGAAGTGCGATGCTTCTCAGCATTCGTAAATAATCGTGATTATTTTACAATTGTCAAATGATATTTGTCAGCTGTCATTATGGCGTGAGCTTGATTGGTTCGAGTTGCTCGGCCTTTCGTCTCGAGCTAATCAACAGTACGAGTTTTCGAGCCAATGTTATTATACGGGCACGGATATTTTATGTATAAAATTCCATAAATGTAGATATCGTTAATGTTGGCGGTAAAGATAGTGGCTAATTAATAATAGAAGATAATATTAAAACGAAAAAGAAATAATGAAATAACTGTTGGCATCGACAATGCCCTAATCTATGATGAATAAGATAAGGAGAATTGGCATTAATAAGTGTGCGTGTTGAATCTCGGCAACAATATATATATATATATATATATATATATATATATGCACGTGTGTCTGTATGTGTGTTTGTGTACACGTACGTGTGCGTGCTTGCGCGTGAAATTTGTGAGGTTTACCATCTTTCTCCAATTAATTAAAGTAAACGGATGGGCGGACAAGGCACCGGAGCAGCGCCTTTAAACTAAGAGTTCGATTGAAAATGTCATTGCCGTGGGTTTATTTGACAATGGGCGAGATGCTGGGCGGCGTATCGTAATACACGTTTGGACGTATGTGGAGCTCATCATCACACATGGCTGCTTTCTTACCACGAGCCTCTTGCCTCTCTTTTTTTCCCTTTCGTTTCCCGTCGACGTAGATTAGCTCACAAATATTTGAGTGCAATTAGATGTTTGCCTAGCTGTTAAGCATGTTTGCACCGTTTTGTCATATCGGGAACACTGAGACGCGGTTCTTCCCCAAAGCGACTCGTATCTATCTCACTCCCCTTTTACGCTCTTGGATATCTGCCTACGTGAGAACCTACGGAGCGTTTCTTATTTAATATTTAATCGTACCTCACTTCTTTCAACTCACAATGACATTTTTCTCACCCGATCTATCCTCGTTCTTTCAGCAAATTTAAATAGCATTTAAATCTACCGATAATAATTTTTATCGCGAAACATTACGAAACACATTGATAAAACAGACTTACAAAGCCTTCCCCGTTTCTATCCGATAAAAATGGCTATTATTATAAACGTGCGGCTCGTCATTTAATTACGACATTTAGTTTCATTAATCGAGTGCGACACGCCATTGTTTAATAAATGCCCGTCTTGCTTTGTGCAAAGTATTCTTTATTGCCAAACTGAAATATGCAATGATGCCACGGCAATTGCCATATTAAATCAACGGCTAAGCCCTTGCAAAATTTCGCCAACTTTTTACAATTTGTTTATCATTGGTTACGTGTAGCAGGTACTCTTTAGGCGCTTCGATGCCTCGGCTATAAGCAAAGTTATTGCATCGGCGGCCACGGAACACCATTTTTCTCAATCATTTTTATAGAAAATCTATGAATTCAGCGGTGAACGGCGGGGCGGGAAGGGTATCACGCGTCGTAAGTATTCGATCTACCGAGTAATCATCCTAAGGATTGATCCAGAGATTCGCGAGACGTTGGGTTCCTTGACGCCGAGGCGACACGATTTTTAATACTCGCCTCACTCATTCGGCCAGAGTACCCGAAAAGTACATAATAATAACAGCAATAGTAAAAATAATACGAGTACTAATTGTAATATAGCAATGGCAGCGACGAACGTTGTTAAGCTCACCTGGATTGGGCTGATTCTGATACGAGGGTTTCTTCATCCATTCATAGGGGCTTCTGTTCTGACCAGGTCTCATTGGTACCGTGTTGTTGTTGTTGGCGGTATTGATGTTATTGTTATTGGCAACGGGCGAGGCCGGCGTTCCAGGGCTACTGATTTCGCTGCCACTTACGGTGATGGGAGGACTGGGCTCACCGGCCCCTATACCACCATTATTATTGTTATTATTGTTGCTAGTGCTGTTGTTATTGTTGTTGCTGGTGCTGTTGTTGTTGTTGCCCTCGTCGCCACTCCATTCCAACGAGCCCTGTACAGCCGTTATTTGCAATTGTTGCTGCTGTTGCTGCTGTTGTGGAGTGGGGTGCTGCTGCTGCTGTTGCTGCTGTTGTTGTTGATGCTGTTGCTGTTGATAAGCCTGATGATGC
The DNA here is from genome assembly GCF_000503995.2 of Ceratosolen solmsi marchali. NCBI lineage: Eukaryota > Metazoa > Arthropoda > Insecta > Hymenoptera > Agaonidae > Ceratosolen > Ceratosolen solmsi. The sequence continues at coordinate 668,114 of NW_011948433.1, forward strand.
TGCTGATACTGAAGATAGGGATGCGCGTGAGGATGAGGCGTCCAGAGGGGTACCTCGTGCTCGAGATACTGCTGGGCCGCGCTCTGGTGATGATGGTGATGGTGCCCGTATCCGTACCAGGCACACTGCTGGCCCTCGGGGACGTGCTGCTGAGCCGGGGGCGGCGGGCCGAGCTGCTGGGCCTGGGGTGAGCTCTGCTCCGGTGACATAGAGGCCGAGGACTGTTGGCTCGACAGGCCGGCCTGCTGCTGCTGCTGATGGCCGACGCTCGGCTGCTGACGATACATCAGCGAACTATAATACGACACCATGTCCGTGCGCGGTATATTGCTCCGGGTCCGTAAGAACTGCTCTGACTCTTCGCCTGGAGGAGGCGGACTCTCGGAATGGGACGGCTACGGTCGGTCGCCTACGAGCCGGGCACTTCGCGCATCGCGATCGCACTTCGGGAAGTCGGAGGGTCGCCGCGCGTTTCTCTGACTGTCTCGGACGGCCTCGAACGGGGCCGATGTTGAGAGTACGAGCGACGGCGCGATTGTGACCCCGAGACTCCGCGCGTTGCGACCGCTTGACTCCGCCCGGTCGGGACGGGGACCGCCCGGCCTGCCCCGTCCCACTCCAGGTCCGGCGCGCTCCTCCGCCAATCGCAGCCGAGGCAATGGCGCCGGCAGCGAGCGACGCCGCCACGACGGCGAGCCGCCGTCTCGACACCGAGGCGAGCGGGACGGGGCTCCGGCTGATGATGACCGAGTCGCGAAACTGCTTCTTTGCGAAATAGCACGATAGCGCGATTCCAATGAGATTTCGATATTAAGTCAGGGCACCCTGCTTACGAGCCCCTCAAATTTCCTCGGGCCAGGCGATGCCTCTCCAGTCCGTTACAGCCAGCCCAACATCCGGCCACTCGGTCCCCTTTTGCCTAAGCCACTGCTGTGGGAATGGAGATTTAATAATATAATAATGATATAATAAGAGGTAGGGATCGATAGCGCGTGAGCCGATGATCGATGATAGGCTGCCCGGCCTAATTGCCAGGGCGGACGCTGAATATAAACTCCGGCGTAATCGCTCAGCCTCCTTAAAATTTTATTGAATTTTATCGATGACTTTAACTTTCGTTAGTACGCGTCTCCTTCGGTCGGGGATGTCAACATTTACTTCACTTATATATGACACCAGCATAATCTTAGGTAATCTAGTAATTATTAATTTTTAAATTTACTTTCATACAATTAAATAGGTCGCGCGATGAAGAATTTTATTTCATAAAATCAATCTCTTTTTTTTAGATAATACTGCATGCAGCACAAATTTAAATCTCTAAATCTTGGAAAACAAATTCAATTGGCCACACAATAGTCACTACATTGTTTAGCGAACATAATTTTAAGTTTTTTAAAGTTGAAATTAAATAATTTTTAAAAATATCTATTCCAATATTTACCGTGGAAGAGAGCAGAAATCTCATTCTAAAAATATTACAATACAATATTATATATATTCGTTTTTGTCCACAATTTTCAATGTTTAAGAAAAAACAAACAATACCTCTTTACCATATATTATTTTCTATGTATTTAAAAATATATAAAAATTCAAATCTAATCTGCCGTTTACTCAGCGGGCTTCTAATCCTATATAATAATATATTACTTCATAATTTTTACATTCAAAGAAAATTTCCTCGTCACTCCTCTGAATTTAAAATGCCCTTTTTCATTTACACAGTGAATTTCAGGCGCTTAAAAAATACCAATATAAATCTATTATTAATTTCATAAAGCAATTTTTTACAGTTAACAGTATATTTATACTAGGTCACCTACATAAAAAAAAAGATAGCAATCAATGATTTTGTAATTGACGGATAACATTTCTTATTCAAACATACAAGGACCTACACTGAAAATTCGCCTGTTTACTCGAATTCTCCAAATACATTTTCAAAATTTATTGTACTTTCAAAGTATCCTTGTTATTAATTGACATAATAAAAGTATTATTATTATTGTTGTTGTTAATCAAATTTACTTGAATGTAAAAGCGGACGTGATCTAACGATAACTTATGAAAGATTTCATTTACATTCACATAAATACGTATATATAATCTTTTGATAACAAACTAGGAAGTAATGATAAAGTTAGAGTAATTTTAATCACAAATACCATGGAGTTTAATAGTTCGTTTGAATAAATAATTTATCCGTCAATTCCATAATGAACATGAAAAAAAGTAACATAAATAAACGTATATTGATACCCATTTCTTTTTAAATTTTAAAATTGTTATTAATTATTGCAATTATTAATTATATTATAAATCGATTATAAATTATATTACAATTATATAATAAAGACTGTAAGAGTAAAACAAAATTTTAAAATGAAGGAATTGGAAATGCAGTTTAAATATTATCTACAATTTATATTTTTTATATTTATAAATCAATTATTTTAAAAGCGTTGAAATTATTTTCATTACAATTTCAATTTCCGTAATTTTCTTTTATATGTACGCTGTAAAATTCCATAAATAAAAATTTTACTAAAACTAAACTTCTTAATTTTAATAATAATATTTTTATATCAATACTTATGTAAAAGTACGTTTACACATATATATTAACTTTAAGCTTGAAAAGCTTTGTCAATGTTTAATAGGAAAATATAGTTTTGTAAGCTTGTATCAATATTTACACGATATAATTGGATAAAATAAAATTACTCAGTGATTTTATATAACTTTTTTTACGAAATTTTCTGTGTTTTGAAATTAAAAATTTCAATAATATAAAGTATTAAATTTTAACAACTGATTTTTTTAGAAATAATGTATATATATATATATATATATATATATATACATAATTCTAGTATTCTTGTATCAAAGATTTTATTATAAGTCTGCAATAAACAAACAGTTATTGATAGTATTATAAAAATGTCATTGTTTAAATTTGATAATCAAAACTTATATTGAAATGCTTATCTTCGGATCAGGTGGAGTTAAAATCAATTCACAACTAATGGAACAGTTTTGAAATAATAATACAGGATGGTTTGATACCCTCTAAAGCAATTCAAATACATAGTTTGGAAATACGTAGTTATGTACATTCACAGAAGCATTTACGTCATTTTGTTTATTACAGTTAATATTCGAATATAATTTTCAGGTAATATCTTATTGTTATGAAAATTGTCAAATACAATATATGATATTAAATATGAATTTTAAATATTTGTCCATTCGGGAATATTTTTGCAGTTTCTTTTCTAATGGACAGATCACAAATTTCAATTGAAAATTCATTTTAGAATTTTGATTATCGTCATGTACAAATTACGTCATGTAACGAATAAATATCATGCTGATCGTATTATCATACAAAAGTAATTCAACGGCAGAACATAATCATGAATCATATTAAGAAATAATAATTATAAAATTGTATAAATTTTTGCATTAATTCGATTTAACTGAGTAAAAAGTTCTAGATGCTCGAGTACAAACTAATGTCCATTTGAATTCGTTTTAACAATATTAAAGACTGAGACTATCCAATTATATAATTTCATATGTATTTTCTATCTGGGATACGTTATCTGTGGTTTGATTAGAATTAGCGCCAATGTATATGTACCGAGTACATACACGTATATACATGCCCATACAAGTAATACACATGTAAATTTGGCATTATTTTAAATAATTACTAATATTACTAAATAAATTTTCAACTATCTAATTAAACATGTATTCTATTATCTATCTAATGCATAATTGAATATAATAAAAGAATACACGAGGTTCTATTAATTGTGATAGATGGAAAAATTTTGAAAGTACTGTAAATGCAATCAGTTCCTTTCGATATTTAATATTAAGGAAAGGGTGAACCTTTTTGATACTTACATACTAAAGTACTGTTAGAATATTTGGATAATGCTATTCGCGGAATGCATAACAAAGAGAATAATAGAAAGAAAGGGACAAAAATTTTTATTTCCTTGTCTTGCAAGTGTTTCATATCCTTACAAGTATTTAAAATAATTCTACTGGACAATTGATTCCAGGTACAAATGTGCTTTACAGTAATGGCTATGCTTTCATCTCTCTCTCTCTCTCTCTCTCTCTCTCTCTCTCTCTCTCTCTCTCTCTCTCTCTCTCTCTCTCTCTCTCTCTCTCTCTCTCTCTCTCTCTCTCTCTCTCTCTCTCTCTCTCTCTCTCTCTCTCTCTCTCTCTCTCTCTCTCTCTATATATATATATATATATATATATATATATATCTATCTATCTATCTATCTATCTATCTATCTATCTATCCCCCCTCGGACCCTATTTTCTCATTTCATCCACGTCCCACTCTCTTTCGAGGACACTCTCTCTTCCTCCTCTATTCACCCCTACATTTCCAGTCAAAAGTGGTGAAAAGGACCGGCGACCAATAGCTTAGTTCGCTCAGTGGAACGCTCGCGCCATGCACAGTCTTACCTCCATAAAACTCTTCCGAAATATAATTACATCTGTCTTTGGGTCGTCAGGTATACACGCATTGCGACGTTGAGAAAACGCGCGCATTTTGAACCTAATGTCCGCTCTTTCACTCTCCTTGTGTTTTGGCCGATGGTGCACAAACGGCAACAACACAGTGTTTATTGAGGTGTGGAGAAGGGATCTACAGCGGCCGCCGTGAATCTATATGACTGTACGGAGGGATACGATGCATATAATTGGAGTTAACAAAGTGCCATACGATTTATTTCTGCTGTGCTCGAATGGAGATTCGGTCCCGGCCTTTATTTATGGATTTTTAAAATCTTTATTGCCGTTCTTATATTTTTATAAATCGGCGCCACGCCCATTCGCCTTGCCGTTTAATATGGCACTGTGCTCTTTTAGAACGTGACTTTTCCGTCTTACATATAACTTTCTTGCCTCCTCCACCTTCCTACCCACGCTTAGCTTCCTGAAATACATTTATTTTTTTAGTACTACTGGACTGCCTTAGTAAACAGCTCTTTGGCTCTTTATACTGCTTATACTACTGGAAAATTGTCTAGATCATATATGAGCATGTGTCAAACAGATAAGTTAGAATTTAAATAACTTCGGCATGGAACATCAATATTTATATGACCATACATATTAATATGTTCTTGAATTATTAATTAGTTTATACTGGATGATTTATGTGGTACATTCCAACAATGGCGTACTTAGACATCTGACATACATTACAAAATTCAGTTTCTTCCGATAGCTCCGAATACGATTAATTATTTTAGTATTTCGCCTATATGTAGCTTCAACTATGGAATAGATTCTCACTTTAATTACTATTTAATGTTAATAGTCAAAACTGATTTTTTATACGCCAATTGATGTTATTTATACTTTTCTCCTTGTAAAATTCCAATCCGATAATAATGCTTATTTGAAATCAAATAAAAATAAGCAAATATTTTTATTATATAGGACCTCAGATACTTTCAACTCATAAAATATTTGCAAAAAATGATTGGAAATCATTTGGCGATTTTCGCCTTTTGAATTGAATATCACATTAATTATAGAGTATCAGACTACTTTTCGGTTGACATAAGAATTTGAATCGCGCGACAAATTCGAAATTTCGCACGATGTTGGACACAAATGGATTTATAGGAGCAATAAAATAAAGAATATTAAAATGCAATAAACTGATATCATCCCGTCGAGATTGTTACAAAAGTCAGCTGGAGACAGCTCGATCGACCGAACCGGTATATAACTTTACAGTACTTGTACGCGCGCGCGTGCTTTCCGGTATTTCGAAGTACCCCGTAATTTTCGCGCCAGAGGATTTTCGTACGTTTCGGAGGCGCCAGCGCGTTAAAAAATGTTCGAGCGCACTTTCAGAAGTCAGTAGCAGCGCATATGTACGGACGAATGCGGGCTTAGGTAAAAAAAAAGAGAAAAAAATTTTAATACATGGCGCCTTTAACATAGAATTAACGACTCCTTTCCTCATTCCATAATAGTTATTTATTATTTATATTTCGTCTTTCTATCTATTATTTCATCAACATAAAAACTCTTCACTAAATATAAATATTTGAATTAATGTTTATTTTCTAAAGCTACGTTATAATTTTGCTGATCACTTTTCAAATTGAAAATGTATAATACATTCTACTCTGATTATATTATTTTCATAATTTTTATAATTTATTATCTTCAATATTAAAACTGTTGTTTACATGTTCCATGTTACTTGAATTTACTACTAAAGTTTACTACTAGTATTAGCATTAATAAAAATATTGGTCATAATAGTATTAAAAAGTTAAAAATAAATATTTCCTTACACTATAAAAATATTAAAGTATAAAATCAGTAAGTTATACGATAAATAAATAGATCTTTATCACTGAATTTCGTAACGTGTATACTAATATCAATAGAAAATACACATTATTACATTATTATTAGTATTATTGTTATTATTATTATTATTATTATTATTATTATTATTATTATTATTATTATTATTATTATTATTATTATCGATTTATTAATGGTAACTTACAATATCGCATCTACTACTACTTTCATCAATACTTTTATCATGTTAATAGAAAAATTCAGTTTTTAATTCAACCCTCCCCACCCCACTCCACCACGAACTATATAACTATATTATTAATAGTGCAAGATATTTAATAAAATCCCGTCAATAAGAATAAATTTGTTAATTTACTCCATTATAAAGTATTCAATAAATTTATAGTAAACATTAGTAGACCATTTAAAATTTATTTATTTATAATTATTTTGTAGAACATAAGGCTCATTATGTTCTTTTTTGTGTATACTTACTTCACTTATATTTATCGTAATTTAGAAAGGCAATTATGATAATTTTCAACGTCAGTAGTACGTAGTATAAGAAAATATTTAATTTGAATAATTAATCATTAAAAAATATTAACAATGACAAACACTAATTTGTATTGAGAGATTAAATGTTCATACGATTAATTATTCATTTAATTTATGTTAACAGAGCGATATTATAAATAAAATTATAAATTAAAATTTTAATATCTGTTATCCTGTTGTAACCACTATTTTTTATTGATACGAGATAATGCTGAGAAAACAACTTAAACTGTTTTTATCCTATTTATTTTTACATAAAGTTTTATATGTTACCTCATAGTTACAAAATTATAACAGTATTTATCCGAATAAAATAAACAACGGCTGATTGTCTACTAAATACACAAACAATTGTCTATTAAATGCGATCTAAATATAAAGCTGATAGAGATTTATCTGAAAAATTAGCGAGAACAATTTCTATAATAAACATGTCAACATTGTTACCCACATTTTAGCAATGCGAATAGGACATTAGATGTTTTGACATTAGATGTATTAATTTATTAATAATAATTTCTAAAGTGTTAAAATTTGATTATTCTTTCATCATTTTCTTAGAATTTTATGGGCGTTCAATAATTAAGCTGTAAAAATGTATGGATTAAAAATGTTTAAAACATATGAATAACATGTAGAAAATACAGTAGTACGATTCGGTTTTACGTAGTGCAGACTTTGTAAGCCTCAACAGGTTTATAGAACAATATATGTCCTATATATATATATATATATATATATATATATAGATTTTTATTGCGAAAAAGAGTAAGTTTTATTGAAGGATTATCGTTATTGGCGTATTCAAGAGGTTTAAAAACTGTCTTCCGAAAAATCTTTTAAACTAGCGATAATGAGATTGAGATGTGCCGCCCAAATTTTGCTGTATTCTAAGCGTGTAAGATCTATAAGTCTGAAATAATCTTGGTATAATAACTGACCTCAGAGGAGTGTTACAGTGTTGCCAATGTACGTGTCACAATATTGACCGAATACTCGTATAATCAACTACCGCAACCGTTCAAACTTGCTTTCGTAGTCACTTGAGTATGCTTCGGCCGTAGGAGGGAAGCGTAGTTCATACCTTTCATATATCGTACTGTAAGGTTTAATTTATACCTTATTCAATGTCCCCAAGTACCGTTTTCTTTTTCCCAATGAGAGCCTGTTGCACACTCGGGAATAGGCGTCCATAAATCAGAGACACAATGCTAAACGATTTTTTTTTTAAACAATCCACAATCATGCGAAATACGTTTAATTGCCCCGGCATTTGTTTCTATTCCAAAGATCAATTTGAATTATTACTCCATAATTAATTGCTTAAGTGCTTTATTGCACGATGTGTTAAAATAATTATTAAACTAATTAACTAAGCAATTGTCAAAAGTATTAATTATAAAATACTTTTACTTTTGTCACCATGCACGATTATATTGTTAATTTACTTTTATTATTCAAATTTGTTATTCATATGTATTATTGCATTATTTCAATAAACGATTGCCATATTTAACGCGCAAACATAATAATATACGACTATATTTGAAGAAAATTTTGATTTTTTTAAACAGTATTAAAAATATTAAATTTACTTTTTATTACGTAAGAATATTGTTTTAAGTGGATCGTAAATAAAAATATCAATATGTTAACATACCCTTTTTTACTATATATATCATTTCTAAAATCAAACTTTCAATAAATTTTAATGAGCTTTATACTAACAAGCACTTCATAGAATTCATAAAATAATAATTATTCGTAAAATTAACTTGAAAAAATGATCACTTTCTTTCATAATTGAATTGCATACAATGACAATAAATATAGCCGATTATGTAATATCATATAATATAATATTAGAAATATTGAGTCAAAACTCTTATAATATTTAAGTAAACATTACTATATTAAAATATTTAATGTTGAATTTGTATGGGCAATTTTTTGTACATTAATAATACTACAAAAAGTTTGTTCTACGAACAAATATAAAAATTTAAATATTTAAACCTTATTCGTTGTATATATTATTTAATTGAATTCTTTTTTTTTTTTTTTTTTTTTTTTTTTTTAATATATTTAAACAATTATTTTTGTATGTATTGCTTAAAGACCATACGTGAATTTAAAATAATAAATAATAGAAAAGTTAATATTCAAACTGCCATCCACGTCAATATCACTACTGTGACACATCAATTTAAGTTATTTATCAGTTTATTCATTATAACAATAAAACCTAAATGCTATTGATAAAAATGTATTGTCGTAAATATTATTTTATGTAATACAATAAATTCAATAATAAAGACTTTTAGTTTTAACGGCAAATTCGTTAAACGCTTTTTAATGCATGAATCATAATTCAATAATCCGAAACTTTAAAATCAATATTTGAGGATCATAAATTAATAATTTTTATCATATTGTTTAAAATATACTGAAAATGTACTGAAGAAGTAATTCGTAAATTAATTAGATTATAGAGTCGTAATTTAATGATCCCATAATATTGTCAATAACAATTTCATTCAATAAAAAAAAAAAAAATGTATTAAAGTACAAGAAAATAAGTAAAGAAATAAGTATACATTCATTAAAAAGTAAAAATTTTCTATAAGAAATAATTTAAAAATTCCTAGAAAATTATGATAACCATAAATACAAACAGTAAGATATATTACAAAAAGAATATCAATGTATTTTAATACATTCTATTATACAAATTATTGATAATATAAGCGGCCATAGTTTCTCAACATTAATTTGAAAATTAACTTTAACTATAATTAAATATTTTTCGCAATTTATAGAGTTAACTGTTTGATTGTCATTATTCACGACCTTCAGCACTTCTTGCTTGAGAAAATATATAATTGAGCGTTTAAATATATCAGAAGGATTACGAAAGTCACTTAATCGATGTTTAAATTAAATTTTTTAATAGAATATTTAAACTTACTTTAAATCTATCACTTATTACATTACAGACAATACAAATTACAGATTTTAATTTTTAATTTTTTTAATTTTTTAAGAAAATAAAATTGGTTAGCGTAAAAAATAATTGTATGGCAATAAAAACTGCGAGAAGCATTATTATGTAGAAACAATTGTCGTAATAATTCCAAGTAGCTTAGGGCGATTAATGTACAGGTCATATGGTTTGTGCGCCCAGCTTTTGCTATTTTTCCATTTGAGTTTATACATGAAAATCACAACAGTCGGCATAGTAAGAAAACACGAAGCGAAGAAGGCAAGGACAACATGGTGTAACTACCTCACAAACCAAACCTACCGTTCAAAATTTCATGCCATAACAGTTGGTGGTCGTTGTACACATTGTATACGTTGTCAGTAGGTGAAAAGAACATTTTCTTTCCTCCTTCAGAACCAAAATTACATGAATTGCCGTGTATTTCATCCGTAATAGCTATACAAATTTATGAAATATGAAAATAATCCATTATTATGTTCTAATGGTTAGACGAATAAAGACACTTATCCCCTTAATTCTTCATACAATGTTTATTTTAAGTAAATATACACTACATTTATATCTTTATTGACTAATTATTCCTTTTACTTTATATTGTATTAATTTCTCCTGTCATTACTTTAATAACGTTTCTATAAAGTAAAAGCTTATATGTAACTATAAATTCACTACGTAATTGATGATTTTGATATGTTTAATTCTCTTTACGTTACTTTTATAATAATTTCGTCGTCCTAGCGTAAGAACAAAACAACAACGAGGAAGTAATAACGTTGAGCTAAGAAAACTAGAGAATCGTCGGACCTTATAATGATCGACTTGTTACAAGCTGCGAGTCAATAATTTCCTGATGTTTGTCGCTGTTTTAATTAAATTACATATACAGCAAGAACAAGTACTATAAACGCAATACTCGAAGTAAAAATGCAAAAGCATAGTCGAAGGACAATAGACTCTACATTAAAAGTACAATCTTATGTTATGGCCAATGCTTCTTAAAAGTCTTATATGCCTGGAGTAAAAATTTATTGACATTAATGCATTACAATTCGATTGTTATCTATACAAGTATAAAAGTCGGTGGCAGTGCAATCGAACTCTCGAGTAGATCAGCGGACGCTCGACGTCCGAAGTTGCGGAAAACGCACGCGACGGCCGATAAGGAAAGTAGTAGAGCTTCGTTAAGCTCGGCGTTATTCACCTTCTAGGTCAGATAATGCGCTCTCCGCGCGGCAATCTACGATGGCTCTTGGAAATGTCAGCAGTCCCTCGTGCCCCACATTGCAGTGACCAGCAGCCTTAGTCTAGCGGGCGCAATTACATCCGGAACCTTGGATCCACTTCCGGGAAGTCTCGAGCGCAGCAATAAACTATTATACCGTTCTATATTAAAAAGGGAGCGACAGCGGCGTCTTGCCGTGGCCCATTTTCCAGCGCGAGTAGGGACAGGAAGGACCGCCCGAACCCACACGACCCAGGGGGTCCGCCTCGAAAATCATGAGATCGACATTGTGCTCGTACATGTACGCCTACGCACCGGGGCCCGGGACTGTGCACCTAACTGTATACGTTCGAATTGCGGGCAATAGAACAATTAGGGCCAAGATGCACTAGCTAGAGCAGGCCAAGACGGCCGGGATGCACCAATAGCACTCGGGGCCCCACACCCGACCAAACCTTTTTAAAAGCCCGGTCAATCCTTGCCCCACCCCCTCTAATTTCGACACCGACCAACGCGACGACGGCGCTGCTCTTCCTCTTCCAAAGACCGAGCGGAATCTTGCTCTCTACTCAGCGATTTGCGATGCTCGTTAAATGGCGAATTTTTATTGGGCCAGCGGCGAGAATCGAACTTTCTCACCCGCGCTGCACACTTGACTCCACCCCAGCCTCACATTTGTTTGTACAATCGATAAACTTTACGAACGTATAGCGCGCCTGCATCTCTCAAAAAGGCTTCCCGATCGACTATTGGCGAGCAATAAACACTCGGTCTCAGTCTCCCAAAGGATAACCCGAGACTGCCAAGGGTTCAACGCACTCGAATCTCGTGCGCGCCTCTTTATCAATAGTTTTATGGGGAGTTTTATGATATCTATCGGCCATCGGAAAATGCCGAGCAATCTCCATTTTAGTCAATAAGCAATGGGAATGAACGGACAGGTCGTTTAATTTATATATTGATAATTGATCGGGTCGAGCTATTAAAACAAAATATTTGTATTAGCAATACGCTTGCGAGCTTAAGTTTGAGCGAATTCATCGACTTTCTTCGATAATCGAAATTTCAATAAATACCAGGATCGAATAATCTATATTTATAACTTTTATTTACGGGCAATTGAAGTTTCTGAAGAAAAAAAAAAGAAGAAAAGAGAAAAAAAAACAAGCAGTTTCCGACACTTATAAATATATTTTGTAGTGTAAGCAACGACCGATGATGACTTATCTCACTCACTAAAAATAAGCATCCTTTCTCCAATTTGATTAAATCTACGCGCGTTCATACGTGTTATAAACATTAAGATTTCCAGCGGTGATGAATAACTGTCAACGCTAGTCGTCGTGAAATTATTCATCGGTGAAGAAGGCTAATTGTACGAAATAAATTCGATTACGAATACTAAATTGTTGAAAATTGCACTTATAAACTTTATGAACTGGCTTTATTGAAAACCCGTAAAGCTTCAAAAATACTAGTAAATATTTTATAACCATAATGAATTAATTACCAACGAGCCTAAGGACAATGGTTGGTGGTAAGCAATAGTGCGACTTTCAGAAAAGCTTTATTGCAAAGTCGCGCGCACGCCTGTCTGCGCAGTAACGAAGAATTAGGAAGGGGTTACGAGGCTCAAATAAACTCGTAATTTATTGTGGCCTATAAAAATAAAGAGAGGACCTGGACAAAGAACGTTCAATTATCATACGCTTATTATCCTGTCGCAGTAACCCTTTAAGTGTAAGTTTCACCAGCTTCGACTGCGGGTATCGGCTTTTCCGATTCCTATTGCCAACGATGCGCAACCGCATAACCTTTTGACCTAATGGTTATTAGCTTTCTTTCCTTCGCTTTATTTCGACATTCATATTATCGTAACCTCAATTCTCATGGACATTATCTTAACGACAATAATATTAACTATTCTACCTATTTCATTGTCCTTATAATTATTCTGCTTCAATTTTAAAATCTATAAAATCCTCAACTTGTTATAACGCGCAAGAAAAAAGAAAAGAAAAAGAAAAGAAAAATTAACAAACAAACAAACAAACAAACAAACAAACAAACAAACAAACAAGCGAAAACATAAATATAAAATTTATTACAATATTTATATTACTAAAAAATTTATATTACTGGGTTGAAAAACATTTGATTCTCTTCGTAAAATTATATTGCAAATCCAATTGATTTATTTCGCTATTGACATGAATTTTTATTTATTAATTTTATTTTACTTTTATCTGCTAGTCGATTTATATCGCTGACGAATAATTATGATCCTTCACAGGGCATTACGATTGCTAGGCGTGATTCGAAATCAAAATCGAAACATTTATTTCACGTATTTATTTGACAAGGAAAAAATATATTTAAATAATTAAAGCCAAAATACATTATGCCTTTTTCTACAATTGAAACTGTTCGTGCAATAATACAATGATATTTTTATATGTAATTTAAAGGATATAGTATATAGTATCGTGTTATGTCATCATATACTTTCGGCATTATTCAGCATACTTAAAACGTATCATTTCTCAAAATTGTCAATGCCTAATTGTACGAAACAAAAAATTTTAATATAATTTTGTTGAAATGTCAAATATAAACATAAAATTATCAATTATATTGTACTTTTAACATCTAGTCAGTCACTACGCGTCTGGCTCTCAGTATTATTCTCTACGATAAATTCAGTTTAGTACTCATGGTAATTCTATACTTAGTATTATTATTGAGTAGTGCATCTCACGTCAGTGTCACTTGCGCCAGCGCGAACTGCAATTCAAATTTCAGACAATCATGAGCTCAAGAAAGAACTCACATCACTACAATAGAATAATTCTCAATCTCAATAGAAGTAACCAACAACGCTACAATATTATAATTCATAAGCAGAACAAATTAATAATCGAACTCAAATATATTACATTATACTTTTCATCCCTTCCATTTGTACCTTATTTCTTCCAAATCGCTATGGCGAGGGATTAATCCACTGGACTATTGAATTGGCAGTTCGAGCCATTAATTAAAACGTTAAAATTCGAACATTTTTGTATACAAAAAAAATTTCTTGAATCCATTAAAATTATTCTGCCCCCGTATGAATTACTTTTACACCGTTAATCGTTGTAATTTCCAAAATACCACAAACATATCATACAATTTTGTTTTTCAAATAATTATTCTACGGATGAAAAAGTGGTTTCTTAAAAATTGGACGAATGATCTGTCTGACTGCGGCAGTTTTCTAAAATAAACAGTCGCCATTATCTAAGCCTACAAGAATACAAGAACTATACCATTGATAAATATTGTCGGTAAAAAAAAAAAAAAAATTATTGCCCACTCAAAAATATGTGTAAAAAAATGTAATTGACAAATAGGCGAAATGTTTATTTCTTATTTGACGAAATTTGCCTCATTGTTATTATCACTTAAGTTAAAACAAACCAATTATTTCATAAACGAATTATATAATTTGTGTTCGAAACAAATTTTAGATGACATTCGCCAACATTTTTACAGCATTTAGAGAGCATAGCTTTAGAATGCAAGAAATAAATAGTTTTGATAATTGCCAGATAATATTCATATTGTTCCAAGTGGAAAAATGTTCTTTTTTCTTCTTCTTCTTCTTCTTCTTCTTCTTCTTTTATAACAATAAGATATAAGGTGCATAGGTATAGGTTGTTGATGGACATGTAGTGTGGCTTCTTGATCCCCTTTGATATCAAGCATAAAATTAACAAGGATGAAAACGGCAAGAATAAAAAATTTAAGGACTAACTGTTATAAAGCTAACGTTGAGAACCTCATATAAGATAATAATTGAGCGTTTCTCAAGGAAAGCCGTGGAATGAAACGACGCAGCCTCGATTCCAGGAAACGATTCGTGGCGAGGGCGCGTTCAACGCGCGCGTGTTTTTAATTCGCATAAATTGCGCCAGGCGCATGAGGCGCGCGCACATAAAAAACGGAGCCGCTCGTAATTATCCGCGGGCCCCGTCGATCGACTGCATCATCGTCGGCACGCTCGCGCTCTCGGGGGCTCATTAAAGAGCGATAGAGCGAGGGAGGTATGGAGGTGAGGAGGAGGAGAAAAATGATGAAGAAGAAGAGGTGGAGGAGGAGGAGGTGGATGGAGAAAAAATGTAAATCGCTTTACAGCTCGTTTGGTCGCTCGACGCGCACGAAACTTTTCCTGCGGCTCGAAAGGAAGAGGCGCGAGGGACAAGTCGGCGAAGGTGGAAAAACTCCGAGGCGCGAAGGATAAGGGATGGCAAGGGCGGAAGGTGAGGTGACGCGGAAGCCCGCGGAGGAGCTTTGATATGGAAAAAGGAGCAGGACGGAGGAACGGTATAATTGGCGGATATCTCCCCAGCTCCGCGAGCCGGCTTTAATGATCAACTTGTAAAAATGTTCCGCGTTTCTTTTTCTCGCTCCTTCTTCTTTGCATCTTCCTTTTTTACGACGCCAATAAAACGAAGGCTCGCGCACTCTATAGATGCACGTACGACCGTGCGCGGCTCTGTTCGCTATACATGTTGAAGCAACCATAGCGTGACCCGCGCGTACATGCATTACGATTATATGAGTGGCTGTGTACGCGAGGCTTATCTGCAATAGATAGGAAAGTACGGCTTCGTGCCTTTTGTTGACTTGTACGCGGAGCAAGGGAGAGGGAAATATTTCGTTTCACATTTCACATCTAGCGCGCCTACCGACTACTTATTGCTTGCCTTTCGCTCCCCCACCCCACCCCCCCCCCCCTCTCCCCCACCGCCCAATCGCCCATCCGCCGTCATCCCTCGTCATCCCCCGTCCCGTCACCCGGTACTCGAGCGCGCGGAGGTTTTGTTGAGTAGCGATGCCTGCTCAATTTTATTAACGCGATTCAGCGACGCCTTCACTTTTCGGACAAAATTCTTTTTATCTCTTTGCGATTATCAGCGCTACGACAAGCATTTCTGACGCAATTCTACAAATGGTACAGATTAATCATCTGATGATTGTATAACTTTTATCCCGTGGTCGATCCAGCGTATGGCCATTCGTATAATTGTAGGCGCGTGTTCCGTGGCAAAATTTCCTAAGTTGAAACATTTATTTCTTCAGATAATTGCGAGTATAGATCATTTGACGTTTGCTTAGCTAATTTAACGTCCTACGTCTTAAATAAATTACATTAGATTCTCCACTTATGATACGATAAATTAACGACCTCGCTATTCTCGCAAATGTTTATTAAACATCGTGCATTGAGTATCAGGGATATGAAAGGAAAACAAAAACAAAAATGAAAACAGTAAATAAAATAATAATCGAGCGAGCGTTAGAGCGATGAAAATATGCTTTTGAAAGGAGAAATAATTTTAATGATTTAACAATTCCATTTTCGGTCATGAATAACAAAGTGTTTGCGATTAGTCCGAGCTGGTAGCTACAAAACAAAGCATTGATGCTCGTGTTTTTCTTTTTTTAAAATGCCAGAAAACATCCATTTATCACAATGAAGTCTCCGAGCTGTCTACGAACAACCTGATTCCAAGATAACTTTTCCCGCTACCTTTATTTTAAAAATCCTTGTTTAAATTTACTAAAATTAGCATTGCTAATACCATAATAAAACCTCAAATAATACGCCTAATTTTTTTCAAACGATTAAGACTGTTTTTTTTTCTCGTGAAAAGAACGGACACGGAGAGATAATGTTGAGAAATAAAGTAGTCGAGAAATGATTTTTCCCTTTGCTTTGTGATTATTACTACGTTAATTACTTTGCTCTAGCCAAAAGCAAGCGAAGCAAGCTTATCTTTATAAATAGCCATTAAGGACGCGATTGACTTAACGTACACACGCGCGATCGGCGTTTAGCACCATCATTCCACGAATCTCTGCACGCATCTGAAAAACAAGCAGCGCGACGATCGATAATGATTTTTAAGGCTTCGCTAGTAAAATGAAAGAATATCGCAAGTTATTATCCGGGCGGCTGGAATTCCGAATGCCCGGACAAATGTACGGTACAGCCTCCGGATGAGTAGGCTAAGCCGCGATGGAAGACTTTACAGTGACTTACCGTAATATCCTGCAGTCGATTGCTGACGGGAAAGGGAGGAGGGGGGAGAGCCAAGGTGAGAGATAGTGCGCGCGTGTGCGTGCGTGTGCGTGAGAGAGAGAGAGAGAGAGAGAGAGAGAGAGAGAGAGAGAGAGTGAGCGAGAGTAAAAAGAGACTCGAAATGGTGGCGGCTCACCCCGTGCAACAATTGCCACGCCTCCGTTCATCCGGAGCCATTCATCCCCCCGCTACAAGTCAAAAGTAAAAAGCGATTCCCACAGCCACGGCTATAACATTCAGTTATACTGCAGGCGAGAGATTCCGGAGGCGGTTCTGTGTGTACGTGTGTTGCGCGTCATGTACCTCGTACCTCCTACACGTGTGATACGGCTTACGACACCTGCGGGATGTGCCACCGGAGATGGCAAGCTCGGTCTCGACGCACCTCAGCAGCCCCCTCCCGCCGCCTCATCCACTCGTATCTCTACATAAAATTAGTACCTAAAAGCCCTTTGCGATCATGACCTTTCACGAGCACTGGGTCGGCCAAGCACTCCTTGGGCGCCCCGGGAGCTGCGAGCATCGCTCCCACGTCGACCCTCGACGTCCCCTTACATTCGCGCTTTGCCTCACCCCTCGACGAAAATACGGTCACCCCGAAATATCCAACCGGGCCCGAAACTCTGCCCGAGTGAGATAATACGACGCGCTTATGCAACATTCGTTAATTGTCGCTTATGAGCAAAGCATGGAGCTCGTGGAGAGGCGGGAGGGTGAGAAGAGGCTTAGAGCTTAATCGGAGCAGTCGCTTAGATGTTGGCGAAGTGGCCTCGCGATCACCGACTCCTAGGCATCCCGGCATTTTTCCTCATTATTAATTTAGTCGAGCCGGCTGTCTCGACCACGATCCAGCAAGACCACACGGCACACAATATCGGTGATATCAATTACGTGGAGATGAGACGCTTACACAAAATGGGAGATAAAAAGACCGTCCGCTGGCCTCCTCCTCTCTTTCACTTGGTTTCAAGAAATTTGAGTACATAAATTCTGAATAATATTAACACCTAAAAACTTAATACTCATGTATATTGAGATTTCACAGTGTTTTTCATGTAAAACAATCATTACGCAGTTTGAAGACCGATAAGAGCTTTATGTGTCAAAAAAATTCACTTGATATCTTTTTGAGATTAGGTTAATTGTTCGTATGGAAAAAAAAATAATGGAAGTATGAAACTGGTTTATTTGCCCGAGGTAAACGGCATTTTTCATACCACGAGTGTATACAAAGGTAATTTTTGATTAAAGAAATGACATCATTATTTAATAAGTATAATTAAAACAAAAAAAACAAAAAACAAAAAAAAAGGAAAAAAAGGAAAGAAATTCGGCTTTCAAAGAAAAATTTTACATAATTTTAACGAGTAACTTGTAAGCATAGAATAAAAAGATTTTAATAATGTGTATACGTAAATATAACGATACTTGGTTAATAATAAAGTTTTACAACTCCATGTTTGTTTTAAATCATATGTAAGCTAATGTGTAATTCCTATATTATTTTACATATTTTTACAAATATACAAATATTTTGTTATGGAATTAAAAGAGTAAAAGCAATTGTAAATTTGTTAATCGAGTAAAATTTGTGGATTCGTGAATTTTATATTAAACTGTATAAAGAAATTTTCTTATCGTTTAATTACTTTAAAACAAAAATAAATTAAACAAAAAAAAATCTTATAATTTCCGTATTAGATGTACAAAATTTTAGCTAATGATATACGTTTTTAAATGTCTCCATTCTAATGTATTCATACGTTAACATTGCCATTTTTTGTGTTTTTATTATATTTTTTTTTATATATAAATAAAAGGAAGGGAAGATGAAAAAGGAACAAAAATGTGCATAAACTTGCTGCTTTTGCTTTATCTTCATTCTCTTGAGATCTATGCATGTCAGCGAGTCCAGAATAATATAATATCGACCATTGGAGACTGATTATACGAGAAAGAAAGAAATAAAAAAGCCACCAAAGAAAAAAAAAATAAATAAAACGTCGAGTAATTAAACGAAAAGTAATCCTAAAGTATTTTCTCGACTGTTTGCACTCATAGTAGTGACGGTCGTTATCATTCGCAGACGGCACGAGGATGACAATCCCAGGCACGCATAAAAATTTCGAATTCTGCGGGAATCATGTAACGAGGTCGCGTCTGAGGCCGCGCGTTACACATCGAACGAAATTCGAGAAAGTTGAGACAATCGAGATCGCGGCTTTTCATTCTGTCGTATTTGGCGGTGAATTGGTATTTTATTTAGTTTCTTGGGGCGTTCTTTCGGGCGGGTGAGTTCGACACAATCGAGGGGAATTGTCAATATCGGTGATCCCAGAGGTGACGGAGGGGGAGGGGGGCATGTCCCGTCATCATGAAAATGCCAAACTTTTAGTCCTAGAGTTGCATTATCGATGCTCCGTACAGAAATTCAAGAGATGGCTGTCGAGAGTTCACGAACCATTTATTCCTATTGTTCCATCAGCAGAGATTACGACAAGTATAAATAAAGATAATCTAAATTTTGGTAAAGGCTGTTGAAACGGAAAATCACATTTCTGATGTAAAGTAAATATTGAGCGAAAAAGGTAAATTGGGCTTGCTGAGAATTTAAAGAAAAATCGGTCCGATTATCGCGATCGACGAAGCCATGATTTGCCGGCGACGGGCGACGCTTTCACTTTACGCGTATAATGCATGGAAACGGTAGTCAGTCGTTAGCGTGATTCTCGCCAGAGGATAATTCACGTCAGGAAAATTTACGGATCGCAAAGATACAACGATCTAAGAGTTTACATGTCAAAAATTATTAATTCGGTAAAGACTGTATCGTGTCCGACGACGATATCGAGCCGCAAGGAAATTGACACGTTTGTTTCATAGAGAGAGAGAGAGAGAGAGAGAGAGAGAGAGAGAGAGAGAGAGAGAGAGAGAGAGAGTGTGTGTGTTTGTGTGTGTGTGTGTGTGTGTGTGTGTGTGAGAGAGAGAGATGGAGAAAGTAAGAGCGTGAGATAGAGAAAGAGAGAGAGAGAGAGAGAGAGAGCGAGAGAGAGATGACGACGACGACGACGAGCAGCTTGTGCATCTTCGGGGCCCTTTTATTGAGGTGGCGCGGAGCGAAGGTCCCTTTTCAAACCGCATTTAAACAATATTAATTTTACAGCCTGGGTAATCATGCTCTCGTACTCCCTCCTTCGCTGCATGGACACACGTTGCAGTTTTGAGCGTCTGAAAAAGAGGAGGCCGGAGGGCCTACGGGGTCAGGTAGACTTGGCCGAGGAAAGTTTGCGCATTTTATTGCCGGGGCCGAGGGGTCCGGGTGGAAAAAACGCACGGCCGGGAAGGAAAGTGCGTTTTCGCCGGAGCCGTAGCTCCGCGTGTTTGCGCTTATTGCCCAGGAGTGACCCTCGGGGTGCCGATTTTTATGGCAGCACTCGGCCGGGAACTAAAGAGCTAAGTACACTTCATTTCCACGACAAAGCTAGGAAAAAGCTCCTCGATAATCCTTCGCGCGTTTACCGTGCGCCGACGCCGAAGAGAACGGTGTTCCGTATTCGGCAAGGACTGAAAACTTTCGCCGCGCCCTTTTGCCCGGGGCCCACAATGTGCGCCCGCTCAGATTAGATTAGTAATTTGCGCGGTTGAGTTCTCCTGCTTTTTCTTTTTCCTTTCATCCTTGTTTGCCTTTCAATTCGAGTGGCCAGCCGGCCGAGGAGGAACCCGGGAGAAATCGCGCCGCTCGAGCTTCTTACGCTGATTTCTTCCTCGGCCACTTGGAAAGCTACGTGATCGCGGCTCTCGAGACACCGTCACGCTCTCAGTAGTTTCGAGAGTATAGCACGAACCTACATTTCACTTTGTCGCTGCCATCAATTTCGTTCAATTCTACTCGAATAGAAATAACCCCTTACTTGTTTCATGAACGGCCATATATATATATATATATATATATATTTAAATGGTTCAAAGTATAGTGGGGATATATAGTAGAATTTTTTGCCAGATTACGTGTCAACGAATTCACCTCGATCTCCATGATTTTATACATCAAATATTCCTAAACTCAAATAAATATTGTCTAAAGTAAATTTAAATTTGTTTGCCTATGGTTAATGTGCATCACGCTATCATATATATATATATATATATATATATATATATATAGTTATATATAATACTTATATAATATAATATATATAATATTTTAATACTTGTAACTGCATAGTGACTACCGATAGACTGTTATAATATATTGTAATAATATACTGTAGGAAATATTGACGAATTTTTGTCAACACTCAGTCAACCACAAGATAATTATTCCGACGTCTTTGCTTTACATTCGATCACAATAAGCTAGTGAATTTTGACGTACATATAATTGTTTTAAATTTAGTTTGAACGTATTACTAGATTACATTGTATACAATAAGATAAATTAAGGACAAATCATCACTCTCCGACATTAATTGTGCTATTAATTGCAAAATATTTAAATTATTATGTCAATAATCGGCAAATGGGAAAAATGACCGTAATAAGAAAATACGGTGGTTATTAGAAAATTTATGTCGGTAGGACCTTGGATGAATCGAATATTTTTATCTATAATACTTTGCGACAATTAACGACAACCTACTTCGTATGAATAATGAATAATCTTATAAAGTTCTATGAAAATAAATCCTTAAGTAAACGCTTTAATAATATTGTATAGTTTCGTCAAAGTGGTAAACAAAGTGTTCCCAGTCTAAACTGTTGTCGGATTAAAATGTAAAGTATGGCATTGTAATTTTAAAAGATAGATCCGTACTTGTCTTTTTTTTCTTTCCTTTTTTCATTCGTTTATTGTAATTGCACATTTGTTCGTGAATTTTATTAAACCTTTTTTTTCTCTCTCTCTTCTTTTTTTTTTATTTTTTTTTTGTTCCTGGCATAATTTAAACTATCGACTTTAAAGGAAATCCAAATGAAACGGCCACTTAATCTTCATTAATGACTCGAGACATTAATAGATATTGACGAAGAAATCGTAAATATTTTATTAAGGAAATGCAGCCGGCCACTGGTCTGCGTTATTCTACAGGATTTAGTATTCAAATTACAATGGCAAATGCATAATAAATCTTTGTGTTATTCCAGTTGATATTTCTAATGATGAATGAATAAAAACTTCATTGGTATTTTATAGCGAAAATATAGATCTGACATATATTTGGCTTTAAAAGACGTTCATAACCGTTATACGATTGTTTCACACGTACAAACGGGTAAATAAATATGCGCACACATGATGTATTGAAGATTCTTCAAACCATAGCCGAGAGAAAGAATCTATTGGATTTTATAAAGGTAGTAAATAAGGCGCATGCTCGATATGCTTGTACATTTCCGCTCATGGCTTTTCTTTCGATCAATGCTAAACTATAAATAACTGCTAACTGTAATTTTACACATGATTTTCTTTAGGGAGAGAGGGGGGGGGGACTTTTCGAAATTAAATTTTAATTGCCAATTCAAAAGTTCCTTTAAAAGCCTAAAATGCCAAATTCTCTTTACAATTACTCGTTACAAGTATTATTCAAACAAAGCAAACAATACCTAGCGGCTTTCTTAACTAATATATGAGAATATACACACACGCGCACGCGCACACGCACACACACACACACACACATATGAAATGAAGAAATAATAAAGGTCCTTTCGTACATATCGTTTGTAAGCTGCATTTTACGCGTAGCTATTAGATAAATTTTGGGTAGCAACTGTGAGTTGCTGCGAGCGGTCTCATTTCGAAACTTTACACATGCGAATTATATATATATATATATATATATTTGTATTTGTTTTCCTGCATAGCTCTGTGCCCGTAAAGTAGATACAATCTTAAAATCATGGGGCGAGGCCCAAGTCAGGTTGAAAATCATACCTAAAAGCTTGGATTTATTTGCTTTTTCGCAAAATGTATCCCCATCCACTTTTGTGCGTTTGTTACATTAATATACAGAATATTAATTGGATTTTAATAACGTAATTAGAAATAATGTCATATCCTCTGCGGCCCAACTTACCAGATTAAGCGATCCTCTCCGAGAGTACAAGACATATGATCCGATGGTCCAGCAGTCGGCCGAAAATTGCGATTAGTAACGGTCAAATGGATGTGCGCGCATAACAGCAACACGCGTCCACTAATTATCGAAGCTATTTAATTACAGCACAGTATTTGCGTAAATTCCCTTGGCCTAATGAATAAATTAATGCGCGCGTGTTAATAATGTCCATGGATAAAGCGGGCGCGAACAATGTCGTGACAGCAGCGGCAAGCACCATAAACGAATAAGCATCGGAAAGAGAATCGTGAAAGCGAATAAGCACACACTGCTTCTATCTAAGCTAAGGACTGCCGGATATAATATGGTATCTCTCATCGTCGGCCACTGACCTCTTGAGCTCCTGTCCCGCTCAAAGCCAACCTCTCGACCATCGCTTCACTCTACCTATCGAAATATCAAGAATTTCCAATGACAACACGCCAATCAGCACGAGAAGCTCACTTGGTACGTTAGGCCCAGCACTGACAGTCCACGATTATTTCTCGTAATTGCAATTACAGAGCGTTTCTTGCAAGACTTTAATAGGGCCGTTGATTAATCCGCTCGTCATATTCTCTACGATTATTATTGTGTGGATAAAGATTTAAGTATTTGAAAATACGATGACTAATCGACCGATAGCAATATTAATTGCACGCTCTTAGCTTAAACGATATTGCTTCCCGTAAATACAGTTGTCATTGTAAAATTAATTTCATCAACTGTATTAGTCAATGATCACGGACAACTATACGCTATTGCGATCATTATCCGAGATATCTTTGAAACCGAAGCCACTTTTATTTCCCCGGAGTAGAGTTTAATTTTCCTTCTTTGATTAATTACAATTTTTGTTTTGTTTTGATTTGATTTGTTTTTTTTTTTTTTTTTTTTTTTTTTTTTTTTTTTTTTTAATATGTAATTGACATACTTATATAGCAATTATGGCACGACGTCGTAGGAAAATATTTTTATAATTGCTTCTATCTGTAATGTACGTTTTGATAAATGTTGAAATCGTGTAGAGAGGATTTGGAAATAACGATAACGATCGTCGATGCGACGCATGCGAATTAATAGATTATTTAATACGAAAATCGATACACGTCACATTCCATTAAAACATATGATTTTTAAAAAGCTCAAACTAATTGTTTGAAAAAATGATGGATTTACATACAACATCAATGTTCTAATAAATGCTTTTAATTTCATTTGTATATTATGTGAGATAAATCTAAGAAATGTTTCACATAATCCCGTTGAGAGATTGTACGTCTACTTAAAAATATAAATGAAAAAAATATTTCTTATTAGCGTGTGTCTTTGTGTGCGCGCGCATGCGCGCGTGTGTTTATAAGAGAGAGAGAGAGAGAGAGAGAGAGAGAGAGAGAGAGAGAGAGAGTGTTTATAATGATGAATAAGGTAAGAATAGAATTTTTAAATTTATTTTATCAGCCGTATAATCTGGTCGTAAATGTGATCAATTTGTACAAAATATCTTGAAGCTTAGTTTTACTGATACTTGAAATTTCTCTCTGTATTTGTTGAATGAAAATGTCTTTGTATGTTATATATAATTATAAAAAAAGAGTAGTAGTCGTTAATACTATTAACGCATTTTCATACAAAAATCTTATCAAACGAATATTATTACATGATGATTTTCTACAATTGTAGATAAAATAAAAATTTCTTTGTGTAGGGATTACACGCTTTGGCTCACATATTGAATTAGTTAAGATAGAAAACTATGCTAGATAATCCGAAGGCTATTCGTTTAAAAGAAAAAATTTACTCGTGTACTTTTTTTTCCTTTTATTTTCTTCTTTAATTACATTGAAAAATCTCGTATATCAAGTATTAAGTATTAAGTATTAAGCAATGATTATAAAATAAAGTACAAAAATAATAATAGTCAATTGCTGTAAATTATAATTGAATGATTTATTACTAATAAGTAAAGCAAATATTGAAATATCAATTCCCTTTTCAAGCAGACGATCATAAAATTTAGCAATTAATCGTTAGATGATCGCACGGCGCTACGTCTCTCGGGTCAAGCGAATATTTACATTATTTACATTACAAGCATTATTTACAAATTCGAGCCATTTACAATTCACTTTTTGTATTCAAATATTTACAACGAGTAATTTCCAACTTTCAAGCAGAGCAAGTAATCCACACTATTGTCTTGTACTGGTAGGAGCTCTTGCTGTATAAGTTGCTTTTTATAAAATATTGTGGTCGCGCGGACAAGGGAAAGAAAGCAGAAGGGAAATCGTTGTACGAAGAAATACAACGAGCATAGACTCCAATTGAAAATAACAACGGCACATTATAAAACGTAGCTACAGATCCAATGGTTACGAAGTGAACGTCGTAACAAAGCCGCGGAGTGCCCAACTACTGGAGGTCCTGGCTGACGCAAAATTTACAACGGGCAAAGTGCGCCCATGGTATTTCATTCTCCTCCCCCCCCTACCCCCTACCACCCCCAACCATTGATGCTGCGAAATATTGCGCTCCTTTACAAGCGGCACGCGGCGCTATTTCCCTTTTGCGTTAAGAGCGGGGAAATTTATAAATAGCGGGAAAGAAGAGCTTAGAATCACGTGATGCGAGAACAATGTACACTGGCCACGGCGGTAACCCGCTTCGTTTTTCCCCGGCTACGTAAGCAAAAGACAGACGGACGGGGGCATCCGTTAGGATTTTCGCCAATAATATTCACAAGCGACGAATTTCCGTCACATCTTAGAGTGACACACTTTTCGAGCTGCAGCTGCTCACCAGTTACAATCTATGCTTGTACAGCACTTGACACATTATTTAAGTCTGCAGGTTTGGAGGGCAATTAAATTTGGATGTTAAGCAATTGAAGCGTCACTTTAGTTACAGACATTTAATTGGGTGAAGGTCAGTCCTTGAATGACAAAAATAATTCCATTCGGATGTTACGCAGTCGAAGACAATAAAATTTATATTCGTTATTAAAGTGACGAATCGTAGGATAAACATTTCATATAATTATAGTAAACCATCCCAATCCAAATCTGTATCTTGGAAGTTTGAAATGGGATTTTGTATGCAAAGAGATAAACGGCTTATTTGAGAATTAAAATACCAGATTAAATTCCAAAAAAAAAAAAAGCTTGGATGCATTACGTTTCTTTATTTTAACACTTAGTGATGTAACTACTAACTTATAACCGGTTGAGGTTCTTTTCGGTTAGTAATTAGTACCTATATAAGAGAAAATACCTGTTGGTATACTAAAGTCATTTCGCAGAGTCTTGTATGCAGGGCGCAGAAAAAAATATCCAGACCATAAAATACCTGGCGAGAGTCCGATAGTGAGAGATAGAGTCAACGGGTTGTTTAGATGTTGCGTTTAAATCGTGAGGGTTTTTAAAAAGTTAATCGTTGTAAAAAAAAAACAAACAAACAAACAAAGAAAAACAAAGAAACAAAGATACGAAATGAAAGAAACAGAAAAAGAAGCAAATGTGAAATTCGACGACGACGACGACGACGACGACGTTACTGGATACTGGATTCGACTTTTATGAACGTGTTAACCGAAGTCTAGAATGGATATTAAGTAAGTGCCGGCTCTGAACAATTCATCCGTGTCTCTTTAATTTTCAATAATTTGTGTATTTAGACGTTTATTATTTTGGGATAATATTTATTTTTCTCAGAGTGAACTATCGTGGAGTGCGCGATCGAGTGGGATTCGAGCAGGAATAACTTGGAAACTTTTAGCAGCTTTAGAAAAGCCGGATGCTTTTCCTCGGATTAAATGGTTAACGCGTCTTTATGAATTTGGAAAAAAGAGAATGTTGGCGGTTAGCACCAAAAGCTATGAAAGCAAAAAAGAGACTAGATTCTCGCTTAATAAAACAACAAATTAAGTTAAGAGACATGCGTGAGATACAGTTCCAACGGGGAATCATCATCTCGCTTTCGATACGAGCGTGCGTGCGTGCGTGCATGCGTGCATGAGTGCGTAGTCGCGGCGGTTTACAGATGGGCATGAGGTAGAGAATGGAACATTGGTGGATGAACGGGTGGGCGGGCGCTTTGCGATGGTTGGCACGGGCCGATTTCAATATAAATAGGAGTCGCTTGAACATGTCTGTTTGCAAATTGCGTGTACTCAAGATTAAATCGAATGAAAGAGGACGGGGAAGGCCAAGAAGAGGTGCGGTGCGCGGCGATCAGGGACTGGAGAAAAGGCAGTGCACGACGTACGTATAAGCGAGATCACGCGAGCGGCCGAATAAATGAGGGAGGGCAGCTCGTCGTCGGCTCGGCGGGCCGAAAATAAAGTGCTATTTATGCTGGCTATAAAACGAGGGAGAAAGAA
Source organism: Ceratosolen solmsi marchali (assembly GCF_000503995.2). Classification (NCBI taxonomy): domain Eukaryota; kingdom Metazoa; phylum Arthropoda; class Insecta; order Hymenoptera; family Agaonidae; genus Ceratosolen; species Ceratosolen solmsi. Next base: position 695,870 of record NW_011948433.1, read on the forward strand.
AAGGAGTAAAGAGGATAATGACTGTAATAACGTTAAAACGATGAGACACGTAAGCCGCGGCAGCGACCTTTGGACGGACTCGCCTCGTAGCAGCCGCGCGAGGATCCCACGGGCGCGCGAGTAGCCGCGGCCCCACGTCGGCCATTGGCGAGGGAGCCAGGCGTCCTCGAGGCCCCGCCTATCGCCCCGACGGTAAAGGCGTTGGATGTGCGGCGGCGGGGCCGCGGGGCGGCGAGAGGGATTAGCGGTTGCGGCTTCGGCGACCGAACGAGGGTGGGAGTGGGACAGTAGGAGGGATGGTGGAGTGGATGGAGTGGACGGATCGAGAGGGGATTGGGGGAACGCGGTGCGCGGGGCGAGTGGGACGATTTGTATGAAGGGGTGGGGGATACGTTGGATAGGGGGGGGGGGGCGATTGGGGGGGGGGGGGGGGGGGGGGGGGGGGGGGGGGGGGGGGGGGGGGGGGGGGGGGGGGGGGGGGGGGGGGGGGGGGGGGGGGGGGGGGGGGGGGGGGGGGGGGGGGGGGGGGGGGGGGGGGGGGGGGGGGGGGGGGGGGGGGGGGGGGGGGGGGGGGGGGGGGGGGGGGGGGGGGGGGGGGGGGGGGGTGAGGGTGAGGGAGAGGCAGTGGGAGAGGGAGATGGAGAGGGAGATGGAGTGGGAGGGATGGGGGGTATTGGAGAGTGGGGTGGGAGGGGGTAGGTGGTCGCAAATGGAGGGGGAGAACGGGACAGGCCGCGGATTTTCCATCGGTAGCCCCGAGGGACGCATGGGCCAGGCCCCGAGTCGGCCGCGCGACCCGCGTAAAAAGGCCCGTCGATCTCCCGATTATTCGACTCTCCAACGAGCCCTGGCCTCCTCGCGCCGTCCTTCTCGCCCCCGTCCCGCCCCCGCTCCGCCGCGGCGCCGCTCGCGCTCCTTTTTTCACCACTCGCGCCACATTGTAAAATAAACAATCTTTGCGCGATAGACCTGAAATCTAAAGCACGATAAAATGTTTACGAAGTCTTGTGCTAACAAAACGATGAATGCACACAGATAAGGAGCCTGACTGCTTGCCTGTTTGTCTGCTTGCCTGCTTGCCTGTTTGCCTGCTCGACTGTCTGAATAGCGACAATGCTCCGAGGAATTCGTATTTATTGCCTTTTTCACGGTTTTCCAACTTCTACATTGATTTACATTGATGCCGAGGCTGCGGAAGATATTTAACGTGGCCGCCATTACCACCTCTTTCGCCGATTTCCTTTCTACTTTTAAATGCCATCTTGCATATTCGTCGCTGTAACGTTCGGCAATTTCGCTTGCATTAGCCAACACCTGCATCGATTCACCACTTACTTGCCATCATTTACCATGAAGCCAATAATATCAATATAATGTTAAGTATCATGTGTGTGAATCATTATATATTAATACCAATTTAATGCCAATAGATATTGCATAGTCTTTAAAAGGTTAATGAATCTTCAATTAAAATTTTGGCCAATAATGTCTTATTTCATTTTAATATTATTTACTCTCGCGACGTTTTTCGTATAGTAGTTTGCACAACTTTTTATCTGCAATTAAAGTCAACTGATAAGTATATTGCCTTTTACTTTAAAATCTCTATGTTAGCTGCACTACTCATGACAGAACTGAAGCTCCATTCTCGAAACTAAACAGGCATTTATTACATTACGTAAATCGATTGATTTTAGTAATTATGCAAACATATTGTCGAAATAAATTATTCTTTTCTTTTTTTTTCTTTTTTTTTTCTTATTATTGTATATTGTTTGAGATAACGATACATTGTCGTTCCATTATCAGAACAAAAGACTAATTTAAAGTATGAATATTTTGTCTTAAATATTTAACTTTCTTTATGGATACATGTAAAAAAAACCGGCATTTCTTTATAATTCTGTATTGGTCTTTATTTATATATTAAGAGCAATATTATGAATAACATATTTATTATATATATATATATATATATATATATATACATACGTATAATAAATAATAAAATTCCAATTATATTATAATCAAATTATAATATTATTATGCTAATAATAAATGTTATAATGAGTAAATCAAACTTAAAAATATTTAGAAATATTTACACAAATTTTTCGACAATAATTTAATGACAAAACCAAATTAACGATTTAAATACAAATTATATTCTTAGATAGAACAACTTTGAGTTTATTATTTCCAATAGATTTTTATTCCATAACACATAGAACAAGCCCGATTATTTAATTTATTCTTCTTTATTCTCAATAGTTTCAAATAGAAACAAAAACATGTTTATATATTTTTTAATCGTTATATATAAATAGCCAAAGATTTATATTTGCATGTCTAACACTACAATAATTTAAATTAAATAAATTGAAAAAATTGAATTACTCATAATACATATATTATATAGAACGTGATATAGATGTTTTTTGTTTGTTAAAATCTTATCCTTCTAAATTCATCAAGTGTATGTAAACAAAAAATATATGAGGGTATAAAAAAAAATTGATGTAAGTAAATTATGATGCATTATATGATTTAAGTGAATACATTTTTTTTAAAAGCGTAATTCATAAAAAAAAAGAAATAAAATTGTGGTGTACATAGTATATCAGTACTTTAGAAATTACAAAGGAAAAGTATATAAAACTTACTACATAATATGGCAAATACATTTTTATGTGGCAATTTAGTAATAAAATATAGTTCACTAATTTTATATTTAAATTTACTTTAACAAAAAAAAAAAAAAAAAACTTTAAAGTCTCGAAAATGTATCATACGAATATAATTACAAATATACAAATATTTAATATCAATCGTAAATATAAATAATTAATGTCTACTAGAAGACTATTTTCATCATTGAAATAAACACAATATTGGTGAAAATAAGTACTCATAAAATATTATTACATTAGTTTGTATCTGACTATTTTTATTACTTTATTCATAATCAAATATTTTCATTTATTTCATTTACTGCCTGAAATAAAACATTTATTTTCAAAATTAAACCCGGTTATTATCCAATTTCTATAATTCTTTATTTTATCTCTTTAAACACGATCTATGTATTTTATATATTTGTAAAACTTAAGTCTTTTATCGTTAATTTTAAAAATATGAATGAAATTATGTAGATGTAAAAGAAAAATACAGTTAAGGCTTAATATGGATTATTATATTATTTGAATTTTATATTATTAAGTAAGATTTTTAAAATTTCATATTTTTTTTGTTTGTTTTTGTTTTTTAATCAAAATATTATCGAAATTTTAAAATCTTTATATATATATATATATATAATAGTTATGGAATTACGTAGTAGCATAATTAAAATTACTTTTTGACTATTCTTATCGATGAGCCATCTATAAAATATCTCTGTTCTTAATCAATCAATTTATTTACGTTACTGTGAAGTTCAGTGCTGAAAATATTTCAATTATTAATTTTTCAATTATCAATCATTAAAACTGTAGTTGATGCAAGCAATGACGTTCCCACTATGAAAGTTGACGAAATTTTTGTTTCCAAAGTGAAGAACATTAAGGATACCGAGGATATGAATTTGTTGCTGCCATCTATTGGAAAAATTCAGTTAGAATTGCCAAAAGTATTGTGTGTCGACATCTGCCGTAAAATTTATTAAACAAACAACACCAAAGATAAAAAATGATTAATGTCAATTACAAAAAACAATTATATTTTAGTGTATATTTATATGTAGTATATAAAGTACAAATTTTTCACTATTTCTATTCATGTATTTATTTATGTATTTATTTATTGTATAATATTGTTTGGGCCAAATAAATGAAAAACCCATTATCTCGACATATTCGCGTTGGTAAAGCAAATAACAAAAGCGCGCCCGCGAAATCTAAACTCTAATTCTATAGGACATAAGATTTGTAACAAAGTTTTTGCCGTTATTATCAGTCATGATTTTCTTAGAATCCAATTTACTATTTTAACAATCAAATTTCTCATTATAAATCTTATTTATGAATAGCAATAATTCATTGAGTTAATGATGAACAAAAACATAAAAATTCAGGCTGTAAAAGTGAAAAACTACACGCCGTCTTTTCAGGAAGTATGGAAGAAGTTCAAAGACATTACAAAGAGCATAGCTTTCTCTCTTGTACTTGATCTTTTTCCAATTACTCCAATGGAAATGAAAGGCTTAAAAGATATCCTAAAAGTAGTCGAGCCTTTTTATCAGTTTCCTAGTGAAAAGCAGTTGCTGGAAGTCATCATCCCTCAAATGTATGATCAAGTTAAGAAAAAGATGTCTTTAACCATAAAAAATGACCTCAAAGGTATTACTATGTACAGATTTAATGAATACACTAGTATTATGAATATTTTACAGTATATAAATAACTTATGATATCATATATAATATTTAAACAATTAATGTGTACAAGATTTAAAAGAAAAATTTTTATTTCCTTAGGCGTCAATGCAATAGCTTTAACGATAGATGGTTGGACTGGTAGATGTATCGCAGACCATATGACAGTTTCAGTGCATTATTGGACTGAAAATTTTGAACCAAGGCACTTTTTATTGCAGCTCGAAAGCTTACCAAAAACATGGAATACAGCTCAAGATTTGTTTCACTTGATACAAAATGTTTTACTTAAGTACGAATTTTCAGAAGAGAAGACCAATATTCACATTGTCACAGCAAACGGATATAACATAGTAAAAGCTGTTTCCATGAATGATAAATGGGTTAGAATACCTTGTTTTGCGCGCCTTCTTCAATTAACCGTTGATGATGTATTGAAGAATTTCAATGACTTTAATAATTTAGTGACAAAGTGTCATCTCCTAGTTTCTGCTGTATGGTCGAGGACGTCGTTAGACACGGCACCAAATAAGTCGTATCTCCAGTCATCTAGTATATTAGATGAAATTGTACCTTCGTGGAATTCGATTTATGAAATGTTTGACAATTTATTAAAATTACGTACTACGCTTCATATATTCTTACAAGAATTGCCATCACCTCCGGAAAAATTAACAGAAGCAGATTGGGAATCGATATCTTGTTATATAGAAGTTTTTTCTTTATTGAAGCAAGCTAGTACTTTAATGAGCGAAGAAATGTATCCTCCGCTTTCTTTATACCTTCCCACAATACGTGGTATTTTAGAATTAATGGAATCCATGAATCTTAATAATCAGTTGTCCATTCAACTCATTAGATCGATGTGCTCAAGATTTGGTCATATTAATACAAATGAATCTATGATTATTGCAATGGTAGTTGACCCAAGATTCAAGACTCGACTTTTATCAGAAGATGAGAATTTTACTGTATTTGATATAGTTAAAAGTAAAATGTTGTCTATGAATATTATTAACAAGGAAGTAAAATATAAGACGGATAAGATCAATAATTCTACGGGTAAAAAAAAAATACTAAAAGCCTGTAAACATTAATCATCTGTTTATTTATATTTATTATTTAATCCTGTATTTAAATATATTTCAGACATGCTCTTGGAGGCATATTTTATGAATATCAAGAAAGAAAAGGATTTAGATACATCGTCTGAGAAAATGGCAGAGGCTGAACTGACATACTATTTATGTGAAAATGTAGTTTCAATGAATACTGTGATAAGCGAGTGGTGGAAGGATAATTCAAATCGTTTTCCAAAGCTGTCTCAATTAGCAAAAATATACTTGTCTATTCCAGCTGTACAAGTTAGTACCGAGCGAGCTTTTCCTAATAAGCAAGGCTTCATTGCCGATACAAGAGCTGATATATTAACAGATCAAGTAAATGTTTTAGACCTAATGAGAATTAGTTTTCTCAATAATAATTTAAGTCAATTTGAGGCTGATGTATGTCTGTAATTAATCAAACTCAAGTTCTTTCTAATTTATAATTTTAAAGTAAGAAATTTTAAGTTATTAAAAGAAAATTTCGAAAATACTTCAGAATATATGTAAGAGTTAGGTGCCATATTTGCGTTACTATGGAAACAACACGAAAGGAAATACAAAGAAATTTAATATTTTTGTGATTTAAAATATTATGCAAGCTGGATAATGCTGTTTAATTGAAGTTTAATTATTAAAAGTTATAAAATAAAAAAATGTGAAGTACTGTATAGTAGGGTATTTATTAAAAAAAAAATAAATAAATAAATAAAAAAAATAATAAAAAGAAATAAATAAATAAAAAAAAAAAGAAGATTTATTTAATATGACTGATAAAGTAGTTGATTTCATTCGTGGTTATGCTACAACATCTGAAGATAAACGAGCAAAAAATACAAATCTTACTCTTTGCTATAAAAAAGCATTTTTTCAACGTCAGCTCGATGATAGATCAGTTATAACGAGAGATAATAGCAGAATACAAACTCAACCTAAAGATTCATTCAAAGACGATGGACTGTATTGTTCATCAGAATCTCCATTAACAAGCAATGTCGTGAAGCCCTATCTATTGGATCATCAAACTATTGTATTCGAATCAAACAACCGGATGTGCGGTAAAGTTCTTGAAATTGCAATCAGAGAAGTCAATATATTTCCAAATCAAAATGATTGTAAGCCTGTACCAGAAATCACAACCGTAGCTTTGTTATTTAAGAATAAAGTTATATGCAAAGCGAATCATCCGTTTAATAGAAAATTGCATAAGCTATTTATTAGAAACTTATCAGATTCAAGTAATCTTGCTATAAAAGTTCAAGCTCGTAATGGACTCCACAGTATGTTACCACTTCCACTCCCAGGGTATTGCGTTAAGCATAAAAAAATTGAAATTGATTTTGCAATAAGTGACAATAGTGACTGCATTTACTCAGGATTATTGGTTTGTACTATTTCACTAAATGTTACTGGCTCGAATCCCAAAGCTGAATCAACAACCTATTTATATGCAGCATCGAGGAATGATCCGAACGACCCAAGAAATAGTTTTTCCATTATCAAGCCGATACGAGACAATAATTATAAACAAGTTCGTTATTTTCTACTTCAAGATCCTGCTTTGTGTTTTCCTACTTCACCACTTGATGTAATTCAGAAGCAAAATTTAGTAAGTTTAGTGTTGATAGTACATGGTTAAATATTCTTTTACACTTTAATGTCATATGTCATTTAATTTTTTTTTTTTTTCAATTTAATGTTTTAATAACAGGCTAAAAGAATCCTACCAAAGCCACCAGCTATTGTCATTAACGAACCAACGTTTTCTTTACTGGACGTATCGTTAAGAAGTTGGCTCCAAGAAAAGCGACCGCTAAGGCCATCGTTTAGTAGCACACAAATTCCAAAACACCATGCTGGTCGCAAGCAAGTTCTTACGGTGACAGTGTTGAGAGGCGTTGAAGTTCCAGTTAGAGAGGAATCTGCAATTGTGCAGCCAATTATTGAAGTTGAGTGGGAAAATATTATTAACTGCACTTCATCGTCCGATGGATCTGCCCCTGTCTGGCAGCAGACACTTCTATTTGAAATTCCGACTTCAAAAATAAGGTATTAAAAGTATATTATTTGTCCATCTCATTATGCCTTTAAAATAACATTCACGAAACAACATTCGTTTAATAAAATAAGATATGACGTCGCGTTGCAAACTTATTATAATTATATTCCTGTATTATCAAACTCCAATTGAAGATACTTGCATGTTATGTTGCAAGGAGTAATTCAACTATTTTGTAATAAAAAATGCTTAAATTTTCAAGCTTTGAACATTGTGTAAAGTTGAGACTCTTTGATCAACACCCAGTTTGGGGTTTGCAATGGCTTGGTGAAGCAAGAATTCCAATAGAATGCCATAGAAATTATCAACAATTAGAGCGATGGATTGGGCTGTCTCCACTCTATAGTCCAGCTCTGTCGTTTGGATACGTGAAAGCTAGTCCAGGACATTCGTATACGAGAATTTATGTCCTTATGAAGATGGAGCAAATGGGAACAACAAATCCTGTTGATAATAATTCGATAGCTACATTATCCAAAGCCATCCAACGATGTCTTGTTGTGCCTTATAAAATAGCGGAAATCGAAAGTCCCGAAGCCGCTGCAAGTCTTGTTATGCTTTTGACACCTTTGCCCGTTCATTATGGACCTCTTACACCAAGACAAGCTCTCAATTTAAATAAAGTTGATCATTACGGACGGTCTGCTCTACTTGCAAATTTACTGCACGGCCTTGGCTTACAGTCATATGTAATATTAGGTATTAAAAATATTTAAAAGAAAAATTGTTTATTGTAATTTCAAGATTAGATTAAGGGATATTTCTGAGAAATCTTGTATGAATTGCCACTAATTAATAATTTTGAATTTTGAATTTTAAATAAATTAGCAAAAATTGAAGAGTAATTTGTTCCTTTTAACAGGATCTTCTCAAACGAGAAAATGGGCATCCTTTACACTTACAATAGGTGAAAATTCAAATGTATTGTTGTGGGATGCTGAAAATGGCGATCATTATGAATTACAAGATAATCGATCTGCTCTTATCAGCGTTTCTCGTATGATTAATTATCAGAATGTAAGAAACGTTTAATGATTAAAAACCAGCGTATAATTGGTGTTAAAATATAATCGGCCAATAAACGGAACTTTAACTATCATTAAACATTGCAGATCTGGGAAAATACTCAAAAATCGATTGCTCCAATGAATCTCAAGTATGATCCAAAAAGTAACAAGGATTGGCAATTATTAATAAGCAATACTTTAACACCAGGTTCACGAAGCGTTCAAGCGGTGGATTTAAATGTAACGTCACGAGAAAATGACTCCGAGAAGGATATAACACAGGAAATCGAAGAGAATCTCAGAGATAATCTTACTCAGTGGCGAGCCGGCTTAGAATTAACAACTATTTTTAACAGACACGCCGACACAATTCTTCGCGATATTCTAAACAAAACTAATGTCCCAATGGAAATCCAACTGGACAAACAAGAATTGAAAAAACTATATAGAGCATATTACACACATGGATTTATCGTTAACGTTAGATATACCGATCTCGAAGATCTATCCAGTTTTTTGCTAACGACGAAAATCCATACAATGACTGGACCAATCGAATTTGCTTTAGTCTGTCAGGTTAAAAAATTGGTCGGAAAAATTCGTTCCGTCTGGTTAGCAGTCGTTATTCTAAGAAATAGAGCTTAAACATATATACCTTATTCATAAAAATATTTATCACTGATTCTAAATATTTTAGATTAATAGGTTGATATTTTAACTAAAGTTTTAAACTTTATTATCTTTCAGATCATTGTACCAAAATTTTTTTCCCAAAAAGCGAAAATATTTTGTATTTGACCATTAGCTTTAAGTATAGGTTATACATACATACATATATACATACACACACACACACACACACACACACATATATATATATATATTGTTTTTTAAAACACATTTGAAAATTAACAGTCAAGGCTTATGCACAGATAATAACAAAATCAAGATTTATGTAAATTTTAATTGTTTCATCTTAGGCAAATTATAGTTCCGTTATTGCTAAGAGATAGAAGTCAATCCCATGTTAATTGACTGAATATTTAGATTTAAGGACAAGCTCGGTAATTTATTTTTTCTATTCAATGATTCGAGTGTGCGTTGAAAATGTAAAATGGAATTTTGATACTGAATATATATATATATCTATTAAATCATGCAAAATACTTTCTAGAATTTTTTCTGTGTTATATAAATTGATATATAGATACTTTTTTAATCGATAAATAAGTATATCATTGTCAATTATTGGTGAAGTTATAAGAATGAATAAATGTAAATGCCTTTTTTTTCTAATAAAACATTGCTCAGCAATGACTTTTTATAACAATAATAGTGATATTCATTACATGGTGATATCGATTAACTTATCAATCGTACTTTATTACCCACGGCTTAAAAAAAAACCAAATAAACATGATTCACAAAGTCGACACATGGATGACTAAAAAATCGTCTTAGACTGGTAGCCCAAGTCTACCATGCAAAGTACGTAGTGTACTCACAGAAAGAACATTTTTAATTAGAAATCATAGCGAAAGCCGTTTTTTAAACGCAAGCTAATTATGCATTACCATTTGTCATCCTTTCCTTTCTTCTTTTTTTTTTTTTTTACAATTATAAACTTTTTCGGTTGCATTGAAAAAACGTTTTCTTTTTCTCTAGCGTTCGCGATGCTAACAGGATGTAGACCCAAATCATGTTGAACATACGTGGTATTATTAATAGTGAATTGCGCATCGCATTACACGAACAGTTTGGAAAATGTTGTATTTAGTCGCATCTTTCGCACGCACACTTTCGCTCGTCTACTCTTTCTCTCGCAGCACTTTCATACTTTGCTTTTTTTCTTATTTTAATATCCATCTAAATAATTGCACTAAGTTTTACATAAATATCTTATATTGAAAACAATTGCACTCAGTGTGCAATTATCATTATACACTAAAATTAGAAATAAATATTATTACTCCGTATTGTGCAACTTGGTTATTTTGTACGTGGATTCAAGCGTCGTATAAAATTTTAAACGACTTTATATGCGCGCGTAACAACACACAAACACATGTGCGTATGCCCGTTTGTGTGCGTGCGTGCGTGCGTGCGTGCGTGCGTGCGTGCGATTACGTATGTATGTATATATACGGTAGAAAGAACTTGGACAAGTCTGCACTTTATGACTGTACAATGCGAATTTTACATGTAAAAACTTACATTCGATAAAATTTGATAAAATTTGTATTTCGCTTTCGCGAACAAGGCAAATACAATCCCTTACGTTTCATTTATAAGGAGATTATCTTCCATTTTTCCACCTTTTTTTTATTTATTTACTTATTTATTTATATATTTTTTTTTTATTAAATTAAGAACAAAATGCAATAATTTATAAATAAGCCTCGCTTATAAGCATTTATCGTCCCCTGCCAAAAATATATAACGCTTAAAGTACAAATCTTCGATTGAATGAGAATAACGCGTTTCTACGATTGGATAACAAATTTGGGTCGTCACTGTTAATGCCGATAAAATGTTTCTTCTTCGCTCACTCGGCCTAAACGTGTAAAACGAAAAGTCGTCACCGTAGCCGTGCTTAAGCTATCCAGCGCGTGCATACCGAATCGGCTCGTGTCGACCTAGGGTTTGCACTTTTCCATTGACGGCAGTGTGATAGATTAGATTGTTTATACAAATATGGAATTCACGGAGCTCGCTAAATCATCGATTTATCGTGCACGCTCGCGCGCTCCGAGTTTCTTCTTCTCACGAGTTCTCCGGTTCGGGGGCATGGGGGAGAGGCTCTCATAGCGGTGACGTCCGCTCACTGGAGCTTCTTGGAAACGCCGTTTGTGTGGGCGTTACCGAGACCGTTAATCAGAGCGACGTTCCCGTTCACCTCCTTCCCGGCAGTTTTCGTCTCGGCCAGTCGTCGTCTCTCCAGCTTCGCGGCGTACGCTTGTTTGCCCTAAAAAGCACATTTACATACATTTATTCTGGTTTTCATTGGCCGCTCAATTTTGTTTTTTATCCTCATAAACTTGACGAATTTCATTGAATTTACGGTTTTTCTTCATGAATAATTAAATTTGCCATTTTTCTTATCTCATGCTCGTGTCACTCATACTCGTCAGTGTAAAACATAAATTTTCAAGCATTTGATTTAGAATTTTTCACAATACGTAAACAAAATAGCCAGTAAAGAATGAAGTATCAAGACGAATATTTAAATACTTCACATAGGATACAAGATAATTATTAATTCGACTTTTTCAATTTAGTACGATAAGTTTTACAATAATTCTGCCAGATTTCTTGCATCAAGTAAGTCAAGGTTAAATATACATATTACTATAATGTGATAGTATTAGACGTTAGAAATAGATTTATTTGTGATGTTAAGGAGATAATACAATACGATAATTTAATATCGAGTATTTCAGTCTATTTAGTTTCGTTAATGCTCGTAGAGATTTTTTAAATTGAAAGGTATTATTTTTTTTTTTTTTCAAAAAAATGTATGTATTCTGTTTCAAAAGATAAAAAATGTACTTAATATTAGAAACTTCTCATAGTACGAGTGATATTTTGGATTTGATCTTTTTGTAAGTTTTAAAATTATTCTTATTAGCTCGATCCCATTGCTTGATACACTAATTTCTACAAATACACATGTTTACGAGTAATGATGTTCTATATATTAGATACATTTAGTAATACATTTAGATATGTAACAACTTACTTTAACTTTATTAGCTTTCTTGTTCATAAAATCCTTTGAATGCAATAATTTAAATAGATAGATAATATATATATATATATATATATATATTAATAAAATTCTGCTAAAAGATTTGTCTGATGAACGTGCTTGAATTTTCGTACATATATATAAATATTCAAAAGTATGGATTAAAAATTACCTTAGCAATATAAGCTTTCGCATAGAAATTTCCAAAAAGGACGATGAAGGAAATCATGTAAATAACAAGGGCGTACTGCATCCAAAGTGGAAAGTCGCATCCTGACTTAATACCATTGATGCCAAGAATTAAAGCGGTCGTAAATTGAATTAGCTGGAGGATGGTTAAGTATTTTTTCCACCAAAGGTATTTGGTTACCGATGGTCCCAGCGCTGCCAACCCATAGTACGAGTACATGAGCACGTGGATGAAGCTGTTTACCATCGCAGGTAAGAATGCTGAGAAAACAATACGTTACGCTATCAGTTTGCGTGACATCACACTTGCTAAGCAATATAAATTGTACATAATTTCTTTCTCATTTTTATTACGAGAAGCTTATTCATGCGCTAATATATCATAAAACTTTTCCATAGTGCCAATATACTTGTACGAAATACCGTAGTAAGATTATCGCTATATTAAAATGGTGTCGATGCAAATGTAAATTAAATTGTCGCTCCAAAAAAGTCAAAAGAATGATTTTTTTGAAATAATTTAACATTTATCAGAAAAAGATTCAATAAAACTTTTAAGCATATACTTACTGGAACCACTCGGGACCCACTTAATACCAATCCACCAAAGTGAGAACATCGTGGAGTGATGGTAAACATGAAGGAAACTCAGCTGGTTATCCTTCTTACGTAAAATAAAGAAGAATGTGTCGCAAAACTCAAGAAGTTTACTGAAGTAGTACCACCAAACAGCGTTTGCAATCTTCGAACAAAGATATTTCAAGATAAAAATACGTTATAAGTAAAAATACATTAATAATTATATTTTTATATCCATACTTTACGACTATTAAAACTGATTAAGGCTCTCATATATAGTTAGTACTCTCTAATTAGCATTTAATAGAAAACAAACAAACAAAAAATTGCACCCTAAATAAATGCACTACTAAAGAAATTAAGAATGCGGATTACTTCAAAATTATCATTTTTACCTGTAACTCTTCCGGCCTTGATATGTGCCTTATCGGCTGGCATACGTAGCTGTAACGTAACTTGGTAGATGCTACGAACAACTGTAACATGTAAGTTTGCGATTAAAATTTCGGCAAATACAAATGCATGCCTGTCAAAATTAAGGAATCCATTGATCCAGGATTTACAATTCTTTCGTTGACTGTGGCCTGTTTATCGACATATCATTTTGAAAAGTCTCCTTAATCATAATATTATAATCTAAAGTGTCTTTAATCACATTGTGAGCGATCGATAAGCCACCCGTTGCCAAAAGTCATTGAAATGAAATACATAAACACGCCAAAGATAATAAATGAATGTGCGGAATACATAATGTGAACGTACTTCAATGGCAATGTAAGCATTGAGTAGAGCCATGGCGAGGTTGTAAGGTACCAGGGCCCACGTAAGCTTGAATGCCTTTCGCTGCTTCATGATTTTGGGCCCGGACCACACAATGAAGAGGTACAGCAACGTGTACAGAAGCGTTGGCTTTGGCGAATCCACAAAAAGCCATCCTCGCGTTCTCTCATCTGCACGTTAAATGGACGCGTTAAACGCGTGCCAAGGAAGTTTAAAGAAATGTCCAGATGCAATATGAGATCAATTTAATAATTACTTAACAATAACTGCCTTACTTCAATCGCGTTTGCATTAATTATTCTCCTTCGCGCTTTTAAAGCAGATCACTTTTAGTAAATTAACTTGGAATATTTAAAAAATGCACCATCCATGCAATTACGAAACGAGTTCCACGACCCGCCGAGAATGCAGTTCCATTTCGTTGGCGAATTCATTAGCTTTCATTTTCGGATTTGATACGTGGACTTCGATTTCTTGCAACTCTCATAAATTAATGTCACCGCTCTTTTAACACACACTTACGTGTAACGTTTCGTATAAACGACCTAAATTTTTCAACAATCAACCGAGCTATTCCACATTTCATTTATTTATCACTTTTATAAATAATTTACGTATTCTTGCAGTGCCATCATGGTTCTTAGCGATACAATATGAAATTACCCGGTTTGTATTGAATTAAAAAAAAAATAAATAAAAAATAAAAAAGTACTAGTAGAAGAAGATGAAGAAGAAAAACTAATAATAACATTTTGAAACAAGTAATGCAGACAGTTTGTGAAGCAGTTTATTTAAGGAAATTTTGTGAATAAAATAATAAAAATAAAGAAAAGAGTATCTTTACCTGCCAATGACAGCGTCCAGAGATAATAGTCGTAGGCATCGTTTATTAAAGTCGTCGTGGTATTGATGAGGCTTGCCATTGCCTGAAACAGTAAAAACAAACGTACGTGATAAGGTAAATTGTCTGCTACGTTTCGCCTCTGTTATATCGGTGTAGATGGTCAGCTGCCGGGAAATTTGCGCTTTATGCGGCCGCGTCTAGAGATATGATTGAGAGTCGCGCACTCGCGGACCTGACCGCGGGAGGAGAAACTTTACTCTCACTCGGAAATAATTTGCAATCTTTGTGAAGAAAAAAAAGGCACGGAAAAAAAGCAGATGCCCGGATGTTTATCAAGCGCGAACTTGTACACGAGGAGAGATAAGTTAAACGTCGATATTTTGAATTTTCCAAATAATAGACAAAGGTTAATGTCATACTTCTTCGCATTACGTTTTATATAAGAAATTTATTCTACTTGCGGTATTACATGACTCTCAAATTCACGATAAAATCATAGGCAACAAAAATGTGAGTGCTCCGAAAAAAAAGACAAATATCTCTTTACAAAACACTATTTCTCCTTCGATTTGATCATATCAATACGTCTATGATAAATTCATTATATTGAATAATTACAACTTTGCGGTCCATGCACTTGGATCATTTATGTGCCTTAACACAACGTGCTACTTTGTTTAATCAAAGCAAATTTGTCGTGATAATTTTCTTGGATGTCGTTATATTAAACAATAATTGACTGTGAACAGGAGCAAATTAGTACTAATTTACGTTATATAAGAACAGAGGTGATCTGTGCAATAATTTCACTCGGACGTTATCTCACTATCTACATTTGGTGATTTCTCTAATAAATAGGCAAATTAATTAAAGTATCACTTAAATAGAATTTATCGGGAGCTCGTTCCATTAATTTTCCAATTATCGTAAAATTAGTTTCATCTCACATTAGAAAGCAAATGAATTAAATAGCTTTTTACACACACGTACACACGCTTCGTGTCATTACTCTCCTAGAATAGAGTATATTTCAACGAAAAATTATCTTAGAAACTAATGATTAATTAATAGTAAGGCAAAAAAAACAAACAAAATATAAATAAATTAATAAAATAAAAATGTACAGTTGCGGAAAAGTGTTAGCTGGTAATATTAAAATTCCTCTAAATATTTGTAAAGTTTTCCGATATTATTCTTTATCCTTGTTCTCGCATTGGACTTTGTAAGCACATTGATAAAACATGAGCTGGCAAATTTTGTGCGCGACGCGCACGATGAAATAGTCGAAACTGCAAACAATGAAAATACGTATGCGCAGGTGCTTACGTGAATTTCAATGACAATTGGTAATAAAACGAATGCCCTTTAATATAGATGCCTTTGATATAAATGCCCTTTAATTAAAATAATTTAATATAAACCTTAAAATATATTTCATCGAGAAATATAAATAAATGCTTGTCAAAGCGCAATAATTTTAGATAACGCGACTGATCAAATAATTACGTAATCCTGTTCAATGCACTAGAAATTCTCTGTATTTTCACCTCCGAATGGAAATACTTTACATTTTAAGATTCGTCATTCTATTATTATTATTATTATTATTAGCGCGTTAGATTTTCTATCATCTTGTTTTTAGAGAGAAAGTCAATGTAAATCAAATTACAAATGGTTATTTGCCAAAGAGCTTGTAATTTTTATTTATAAATTTTAACTTACACTTTATTATCTCACAAGACTTACGTCAATAAAAAACTTCGATCGAATGTGTTTGTACAAACAAACTTTCTAATAACCAATGAATTCGTACGTTCTATATTATTTTTTAATGCTTGTATAAAGCAGAGAGGCATGAAAATTACAATGTAAAATTGTCGATGCAATCCTTAAAATCGTAACGGCCTCACTCGTCAATGCTCATTAACAGTGAGCGAACCGAGTGGGACGCCGAGATAACGCAAACACCAATGTCGCTCGTATCAATGGGACAAGAACCACAAGGGAGCAAGTTTTTCATGTTACATACGACACTTCGGGACGTTAACCCTATAACGAGCAATGGCCGCGAAAATTTTTCTGGCCCCGAGCGCAGGCGTGCGTGTAATAATAACCCCATGGCTGGCGATCGTTGAACGCGCGCAATTTCACTTGCGGAAAACGGCACGAGCTCTAGCCAAGCGGCTCCGCGGCTCTTTTTCCCAGCTCGCCGGGAGAAAGTGCAAATTGATCCTCGGCGCTTGGACGCGTCTCCATTGTGCGTCTCGTATCGCGATCCGAGGGCCTTGGCCGCGCCGAGAGCGAGAGTTTTCATAGCTCTCGCTCGATCCCAAAAGACAGTCGATCATCCATTCCTTTGGCTCGTGTGAAACCCCCGGATCTCGTTGAAGACGATCAAAGTTAACGGCTGACGGCCGTCTCGAGTAGTACGAGTCGAGTATGGCGAGGCCAAGAGTATCGCGGCTCTTCCCCCTTTCTTTATGCGTCGACATCGCGATTCCCTTCGCCAATTAGCCACCGTCCAATAATGTTATTTTAGCGGCAAACGTCCTGCCATTTTATCCGTACTAATCTATCGCAAAGTCGAGTCGATCGATAAATAACATAAAAAAGTTTAACGACATTAACTACTCGTGATCGTTAGCTTATACGCACTCGTGCGTGTACAATAATTTGCTAATTATGTTTAAAATTTCACGCCAATGCCAAGGCACACGTTTAAAATGACTTTAATTTTCGCTTGGCCAAACTTTCTATTTTATACCTCATAATTATAATACGCTTATAAAATGTGACTATTGTATTATACTTTTCGATTAAAATGACAAATAATTACAATGCGCTGTGTTAATTTTAAATAATCAGTAACGAGACTTCAGTTGTCGACTTTTTAGTATTATTATTTAATATGTCGGTTAATTATTTATGTGCATATGATAATACAGACGCTATTGGTATTTGTAATGAGTGCCGATATAAATAACAAACGTCGTGCGTATAATTACGTCTGCATTTTCTGTAAGCCAAAGCTATGTGGTTACGATAATGTTCTCGATAATAGGCGTGAAAAATAATGATAATAGACCGTTGACTAAATGAGTTCTCAACTGTGTTAACGGAATAAATATTTACATATATTTACTTCTGTAACTGGCAAAATAAGATATTAAACATAGTAAAGTAATAAATTTAATAGTTTAAATTTCATTGTTGTTTATTTATGGATTTCCATAACTCGCGATTAATAGGTATTGTTAAAGTTTTTAGCCGCAAAGTAATGCGAATCCTAATCAATAACCTAAATATATCAAATAATTTATTTAAAAATAAGTCCAAGTCATTGCATTTTCACTTATTTTTTTTTCTTTTTAAAATTAATGTTTATTTTTAACGAATATTACGATTTATTCGAATCCTATAAATGTTTAAGGTAAGCAACATTGTAATAAGCATACGAGAGAAACAAGATTTCACATTAAACTTTCATCAGTGTTCTGCAAAGGAAACGTATAAAAGAAATTTTTTAAACTACATGACCATACTTGTATGTTTTAACTCATCGATAAATTTATATAATAAGATACCTTTGAGAAACTTTGAGAACATTTCTCGACCTACAACTTTTTTTAACATTGATTTAATCGATTGGACCTCAAGCGATACCGAGATCTGTCCGATACTGGTACCCAATTATACAGTGTAAAGCCAATCTCCTTCCGAATCAATTCAATACAATATTACCATTTTTATATCGTTTCTCTCCTTTATTATCAACACTGTGTATCTTTTACGAAGGAAGGACCTCAATAGCAGGTAAATTGAGGCTTCAATGAGCTTAAGGAACATTGCTGTACTTTGAATAGTCACGAGAGTTAAAGAGCATCGATTTACGGGATCGAAAAATGTGCAGAGATAATTCGCAATAAAAAGTAAAATTCTCCTTTAAATCCATTTCACGATTTCATGTGATTGCGCCCATTAGAACGCACGCTCACTTATCAAATCGATCATCGATTTACACCCCAGAAATTTGTCTAACTCTTGGAAACACGACACAAAATATCCCGCTGGACGAGTCGATGAGAAGAAGCTCACTGTGCCCTGACGGGACAGATAATCCGTCCGGGGTTGCGCTTACCTCGGCGAAACACCGGCACCTGGGCCGCGGCGAAGGCTAGGTGCAAGTCTCTCGTGGTGTTGAGTCTCAAGCGAGAGGTGCTCGCATGGCCCTTCCTCTCGCGTAGAGCAGCGACAGTGTTAGCGACAGCGACAGTGGCGGTAGCAGCGAGTCGCTTGAACCGCGACGTCTAAGTCCCAGGCGTGCAGCCGTGCTTTATAACTTTGGTCCACGCGGCGGCTAACGAGGCCAAAAGTGCCCGCGTGAAGGTAGGAGGGGAATCGGGCGATCGGGGACCAAAACGAAGGAAGAACGGCCGTACTGAGGGAACACCGTCGAACGCGTCCGTGCACCTGCCGATGACCGATTCGAGTGAGCTCGAATATTTTTACCAGGACCGACCGGCGGTCGAGCCGAGCCCTCCTCCTCTTTCACCACCCCCCTCCTACACCTCCTCCTCCTCCTCCTCCTCCACTGTCTGATTTTCGCGGGGCAAGACGCAACCGGTGGGAAAGAGAGAGAGAGAGAGAGAGAGAGAGAGAGAGAGA
>NW_011948433.1:715532-798623 GCF_000503995.2 Ceratosolen solmsi marchali
CCGCCCATCCAGGGCTCCATCCTACTCCACCCGTACGCCCTCACCCACTCGTGTATCTTGTGCTCCATTATTTTTCCATATTATTTTGTCGCGCATTCAGTGACCCTCCATTCTCTCTCTCTCTCTCTCTCTCTCTCTCTCTCTCTATTTCCTCATACTTTTAAACGAAGTTATTAATTTTCAAATATCAAGGTCTCATGCCCTAGAAATCCTGAATTTTTTCAATTTATTCGAAAGTTATTCAGGTATCTACTCAAAGTTAAGTTCCATTGCCTTTAATAATCGTCAATCAACTACTTTTAGTCAAAGTAAGTAACCGTACAGTTACGTTATATAAATAAATATAATATATTTGTTCAAAGTCTTGAATTCAAAAACAAAAATTGCATTTTATATATTTTTTATCTAAAATAAAATTGTATCTATAAATATATATATATATATATATATATATATATATATATATATAAAAAATATACATATATATAAAAAAAAAAAAAGAAAAAAAATAATATATAATATATATAAAAGAAAAAAAGGAAAAAATAAACCGATCGTGAGTATGTCCACTGACAAATGAGATTTTACTTTTGAATAAATTTGTTTAAAATGCCCATACATTTATTCCTCAATTAATACAAATGTCAAGAATTTATACAATTTAAAAAAAAATTTGTAATTCTATGCATTTTTTAATAAAAAAAATTATAATATTTTGTTATGCATTATCGTATACGCTTTCATAGATCTAAATTTGAAACAACGATTTATTATTTTTAATATTCATATTTAAAAAATAACATATAAGCATATATAATATATATATATATATATATAAAAGAATAACTTGATATTAAATATATTTAATAATTTATTAAGAATAATAAGTAGTTCTACATAATGAATAAACAAGCCTAATTGAAATACCCACATGTACTACAATTAATAACCAAAAATACTCATTAAACAAACAAAAAAAAAAAGAAAAGAATAGATAATATTCTTTAATTGCTACAACGAAGTATTAATAGGATTTAGGGTCTTATGATACTTATTACATTTAGATGAAAAGTACTTCTACTTGTTTATTTGAAATTGCAATGTAACGAATTTTACGAATAATAATATGGGTTTGAATTTGCTGCTTTTATAATAGAGCATAATTTTATTGCTTCCTATTTAAGATTCATTAAAAATAGCTAAATATTATGAAGAAAAAATAAACAATAAACACCTTAAAAAAAGTTCTAACTATCTCGAATTTAATGATTTACTTAAACGAATTCTTATAATTTGAATACTGATTCAGTCAGTTGTAAAATAAACTGGGAAGTAATAAAATTGTACGTATACTACTTTCTTTAGCAGTATGCCGTTAAATTTTCACTATCACGTGAAAGAAAAATTGCGTGGCTGCTAATTACACGCATAAAAAAAGTACATAAGGTAACAAAATAATTATTTACTTTAACTGGGAAATTATCTTCAGTTTTTTAACAGTATAACTATTAACTTCCGTTATCTTCTTAATAATATCATTAGTTGAATTATATTCATTATTGTACGAAAAAATTATTTATTTACAAAAAAATTGCATCATTGTTTTAAAACACTTATTTGTAAATAGTGATTACTCAAAAAGAAGTAACTGATTTAGCCTTTTTTTATACATATGTTTGTGCACGTCGGTTATAAATTTCAATTGAGTCGACTATTGTTATTATTTTTAGTATATTTTTATGTGTTCAAATATATAGATAGTAGCTATGTATAAAAAATTTTTTTCTGAATTATAAAACTATTAACCTTAAAAACCAACAAGATTTTCATAAACATATTTGACTTTATGTTTTTTTAAATAATTGATTTTTTAAATAATTGAAAACTGAGCTGCATTATGCGCATAAAATAACGTCATAATGTGCTATTCCTCTAGAATAGACGTTACACTTTTTTTTTTTTGTCTCTATTTTTATATAGGTATTTATATTTTATTTGTGCGACAACAACGTTGTATATAGAAAGAAAGGGCAGAGAAAAGAGGAAAAGACCAGAAGAAAGCGCATTCTAACATTTCTCGAAACTTTGTACATTTTCAATGTTTACGTGAGTGTCCTCGTTTGAAATAAGGCAGTAGGATTAGGATTCTTATCTGCAAAAAGTAACGTCTAAAAAAGATAACCATTACTTGCATGGTTCTACTTACAATAATCTACAATTAATAGATAGACGGGATTAATAGATAGATCAAAAGATAGATTATTAATAAATATCACCAGATTTAAGTTATAAATTTAGATTATTAATACGAACATGACTACTTGATAATGTAAAACGTTGCTTAATTGTGCAGAGTGTTTTTAAATTTTAACGCATATGCTATTAAATGCAACAATAATTTCAAGTGGCGTAAGGTTGCAAAGTATTAGCATTTCCATCAGCATCCGATGAAAAGTAAAAAAGTAGGTCGGTAGATAGGAGACAGTTTGCTCAGACAAGAAAACTGTCAAAAATCGCAGGTCTCGGGCGTTGCAGCGACAAGCAGATATCGATTCTCCTGCAAGTAAGCAGCGGGAGAAGAAAAAAACGTCGAATCAGTCGAGGGGGGACTTTCGCTTAAAGGTCGAAAGCCCCCGCGCGAGTGCAAAAGCGCGCCAGGAGAAAGGCCTGAGTAAACGAACAGCTCTATGAAAATAAATTGTAGGACCCGAGTGAGTGACCGGGCCCAATAGTCGCGGTCGACCTTAATCACAAAAATGTTTTCGATTATTTGCCCGCGGCGGATGATCGAGAGGAGGAAACCCGTTCTCGCAGCATATGACCTGCCGTTTCGGCAGCCACGCGCCTATTTGTTTTTCTGGAACGAGTCGAGCCATACTCATTCCTTCCATCATATATATATATATATATATATATATATATATATATATCATTTTATTTCCTAGGCCCCTCGCGGTGGCGTTGTCCCCTTAGTATTCCGGAAATCGGACTATGGGGCTATCGAGTGAAGACGTCGCCGTAGCAGCCCCCTCCCAACAATATTGGAAGGTAAAAGTTTAGTGTGCGTACGTGTGTGTGTGTGTCACCGTAATTCGAATTTTCGAATTTCATGCTACGATATATGTTTGATCTTGTTCTTATAATGCAATGCAATTTTTTTTTGAATTGTCAGTTTTTTTCGTTCAACCTATAAGCATACATATAGGCTTGATGCAATCTTAATTGCATCTTCATCCAAAAATTGAACTTAAGAACTATATATGAAATAGATAGGGGTGACATGCTTTGACTTATATGTCAATGAACTGTCGAGATTCGTATATGAAAATAATCATACTTTATTTGTCGTTAATTATATAATACCCAATGCGTTCGTGGAATACTTTAACTAATATTATTTTTATAAGTTTTTAGTTTGTACGGATCTTTAAGATGTTTGAAATTTGGAAAAAGGAAAAATGAACATAAATTAAAAAATGACATCGATGAATAATAAATTTGATCTTTCTCGATATATCGTATTTGCATCTGTAACTTTCATCCAGTATTCTGTTAGTCCATATATGTTTTTTTTTTTAATTTTTGTTTTTATTATTGTTTTGTAGTACTTTAACATTAATAATTAATAATAAACATCGCCAAAAAGAACGCACTTTAATCATTAAATTTGTAATAACACATATTGGTCCATACCTTGTTTGAACAGAACTTTAAATTAAGTGCACTTATATAAAAAAAAAAAAAAAGACAAATACGAAGAAAGAAGAATTTGGGTGAGAATTTCGTCGTCTGTAAAAGAGAAGAGAAACAGTCTCTTAATCTTGACAACATGAAATTTTTTCGAGCGATATAGTGGAAACGTAAAAATTACAATAATTACAACTGTGATAATATAATTTAGAAACATTGATAATAACATTCAACAACTTGTAAGGAGCCAATTGATCATGAAAATAAATAAAATGAGAGAACGGTGATCAATACATTCTCTTGGGCTTAAAGATTCTTAGCTATGCCAAACTTTTGGCGTCATGCCGAAAAAGAAGTGGATCAAGCTGAAGAACTGCAAAAAAAATGTAATTATATCGAAAATCATACAAAAAAAAAGAAAAAAGTAGTGGTGGGTGATATGCATGCGCCGACCGCATGACGCGACTCGTGTTTAATTGCCGGCGGTTAATGGTAATGAGCGCGAGTTCGAGCGAACGAGCACAGAGACGAGATGTTGAGATGAAAAACGACGTTCCAAAATACGGCCCGAAGCTAACTTTCATACGCACGTGATCGTGTCCCTTTTATATCACGGCATATCGACTATGAATAAGTGGCCCGATCGTGAATATCGCCGCCGCGCAGTTATACTTCCTTCCTAGATCTCGCCTCGACATCTTCTTCGTCCCATCTTTTCGTCATTATTCTGGAATGTTTCCTCGTTGCGTGCCGATGGAACTTTGGAGCCTTACTGTGCTTCTCGAGTTAATCGTAATTCATTCATCTCTTTATGTATTTTCTTTTTTTTCAACGCACTTCTTCGCGCCATGATCAATTACGAGAAATACACGTATTACCATTTAAAAAGACATAAATGCAAAGCGTCTAACGGCCTACGTGCACAAATGCCAATGTAACATCGATATAATAATATGTACATTGTAAAATAGAAACTCTTGCAGGCCTATTGAACAAATTGTAGCGATATTATTGATATTACGTTTATTGGCGTGTGAGCCAATGAAGCGAGCGACTTTCTCGTAAGTTCCGCAAATCCAATGTCGCGTTTCATAATAATGTCGGATTTGTTTTACTTTTTACGTTTGAGATCGATGGTCTGCTTGTGTGAACCATTCGATCTACGCATATCTATTTAATCGAGAAAGTAGAAATTTATTTAACTTTTCTTAAACTTCTATTAACGTTCGGGTATACCTAGAAGTTTGTA
This sequence comes from Ceratosolen solmsi marchali, assembly GCF_000503995.2. NCBI lineage: Eukaryota > Metazoa > Arthropoda > Insecta > Hymenoptera > Agaonidae > Ceratosolen > Ceratosolen solmsi. The sequence continues at coordinate 720,472 of NW_011948433.1, forward strand.
TCAAGGTATATACGATTTACTGATATAGTATAAGAAAATTAATGAAAGTTATGTACGAACACATATTTTCTTAACAAAAAATAGACTATATCCTTAATGACTATTTAAATTGATTTAATAAATTAACGAAAAATTTTAAGGTTTTTCGCTATTACCGAATAAATAAAGATCATAAAATCTATTTTTACATCGTGACTATTTTGTTGGATGTACTCTTTTAACATTTAACAAAATTTTCAAAAATAATAGTTTAAAATAAGAAAAAAACATGATTATTAAAGTAATAAATTAAAATCTGCATGGTGATAAAAATTTTGATTTTCATCTTGCATATCAACTATTGATATCAAATATATTCATAAATACTTTATCGTATGTATATTTTAAAAAATATGTTATTACTAATAAGTGAACGTAATAGTAAATAGATATATTGTATTTTCATGTCGAATTTTCACGTCGAAAGATTTGAAAAACATTAATTATTAGATATAAATGAAATTTTCATATTTTATTAATCGAATGTACATTCTTCCATATTTATTAATCTTAAATATACAAATCAAATAAAATATTAACTTTAATATCATTTATTCAGCACGGAATATTTTTACATACAATAAGACACAACTATATATACAAATTCATATAACTGCTTCCATAAATTTGTATAATTTAAATTCCTTTAAATTTCATAAAATTTAAATAAATTTTACTCATAGAAAAAATATGATTGAGAAAATAAATTAAATGCATTCGTTACATAAAGCCTGATATCTTATATAAATGATATATTAAATGTAGTTATATATGCATATTAAACGGTCTTATTTAAAATAATCGCAAAAATTAAAGAATAAAGAAAATTCAGAATAAAATTATACGTCGACAAAAGAAAGCAATAGAAATATAAATTATTTAAATACAAATATTAATTTAACTACAAATACGGTATAAAAAGAAAATGTTTAAATATCTATCATTATTATATTAATAATGTGTAGAATTTGAGCATTTTGTTATATTTAATTTAATATATGTAAAGTAGTTTTAATATCTAATATAAATTCACTGCACTGTAGATGATACTTTTAATGAATCAACATTGAAATTTCTTAAATCATTATCATTATCATTTATAATTAACACAATTACTTGTACATTATCATATTGTGTACGTATGGACATAGCTAAGTTAGACATAAAAAAGCAAAATTAAATATAGAAAAACATATTTAATTCAGAAAATTACCAACGACAGACCAAATGTCGTTATCCACGTTATAATATAATAAATTATTAAATAATCTACAAACTTTTCACTTAGTTTAAATTGTGATTACCTACGTATGTAATATAAATGCAAAGTCAAGTCTGTTATCAATAGGCAGTTATCATTTGTCCGTTATCCCCAGATCGCCTCAAATATGTCAACGTATCATCAATGCAAATTTAAGATCTGATCACTAGACAATAATATTTATAGTTTTTCAATTTATTTCTATGCAAATTGTATATAATAAAATTACTAATCAATGAATTAAGTTTTAAGATAATTGATGATGAAGACAACCATAATTGATATTGAATATTTTTGTTGATATAAATGTTTTTACATTATTTTTAATTGTAAGATTTTTCCATACTATAATTTATAATTAATATTTCATTCAGGTCATTTTGAATATAGAAACTCATGCAAAAATTATATAATAATGTATAAATAAGATTAGATTATTACGTACAACAAAAAACGAAATATTTAATGGGATTAATTATATTTAATGCTCTTATTTTTCTACTTAACAGCTTCTGTTAGGTTATCGGGTAATAATGTTAATATTTAAATTAATAGTTTTTTTTTAACGCTAATAGACTTTATAGCTGTTTTTTTATTTACATTTCTTATTCAATATAATTAATTATTATTTAAATAAGCATAATTATATTAATAAGAATCGAGAGTGGATTTGTTTTATTTATATATTTGCATGCAAAAGAAAAATATAGAATAATATTAAATTATATTTCAACAATGAAAGAATGCTTTAGATTAATAATATTTTATAAATCTTACTTTTTGCTTGTAAATCCCCAATACCAATAATTATGTCGTTCTCATTTAAATAAAGAATTAAATATATTTATGTATCATTATAATATTGTCAACTTTAATATTCATTATAAATATGTATTCATTATTAAAATATAAATTATAAAATATCATTTTATGATTAAATTATTTAAACATATTTTTCTAGTAATCAATTTCATTGATTACTTGAAATCTTGAATGATTTAAAATACAAAATTCCATTTCAATTTGCCGCCATTGAGCAAATATTTGACTTTGCATTTTGAGCAATTAACAAACGCTTTATGAATATAAAAGTCCCTCAAAAGTCCGAACTTTTCAAAAAGTTCAGTTAGTTTATAATGCCGCTCTATAAATTTCAAACTTCACATTTTGGTGGAAAAAAACGGAACGCTCGACAAATGTGGGCAGCTTACTCGACATCCCTAAACGAAACGACAATTTTCAAGAAAGATCCTTGAATAATGCACCAGTGATAATTGTTAATATTGTTAATCATCCGGGCAAGTCAAATAGCTGTGTACTATGAATTTGCTTACAAATTACATTTGCCTTGCAAATAGTGATCGGCCGGACACACTGGCGTATGGCATTAATTTCAGCCAAAAGCTTTTCGTACATAACAGGATCCGCGTGAGAAGAAAGTCGCGATCGCGGCCTACTTCGATTGCTCAATCGGCGCCCTGATTTTGCACTACTGCATTATCTTTTAGTATTTGCGCAATCGGGCGACCCCCTAATACCAAATAATTTGCCACTTTAAACACGGGGGCACTCGTGCGCGTGATTTTCATCGAATGAGCTTCAAGTTCTAAGCTTCATACTTTGTACAAGCAAACTATTGCTTTCATTTTTATTAGAAGTTATTCCTAAGACCTTTCACAATACATCGACATTTCATAATTCGAAGGAAAAATGAAGAACTTCATTGTCATTTCACCAGAATTCATAATTTTCAAATGGATTTTAATATTTGCTCCCTTACATTTAAATTATATTTTGTTCGGATAATGAGTTAAGTCAATATAAGGAATCAAAGGGAGCATACTCGCTAATTATTAAATATTACTTTCGAAATCGCAGATAAACACTTTGTTTTTAGGTGTGAAGTATATGTACTCAGGCAAGCGCTGCACGATTCATCGAAGAATGTGTTCTGTTTTTTGAAATTTAAATAGTCAAACAGGTAGGTGCTGCGATCGTGGATCCAATAGCAACACATAATCCTTGTCTAGCTTCGGAAAATCCGGGAATCGCCATAAACCAATGAGAGTCCGACGAGCAGTCGGTTAATGCGAGGAGACGGTGTGCCCAGGCAATTTCGAAGAGCTGGGCCGACAATATAGTGCAAATAAGTTTAACCATGGACAGGCATATTTGCACTTTTCGAGCATTGGTGAAAGAGACTTTCGTAATGAGAACTCGTTGAAGATCGCATATACCTCGTGATTTTGCGTAATACGTTTCTTTGTGCTGCGTTAATAGATGCGTTCGATGCTCGTGTGCACCTTCGTTTTAATCATTGTATAGTCTGCACTTTCTTTCTCGCCATTAATTGCTTTTCATTTTCTAAAATCTGTATTACGCAATAAGAGTCTCGGGTGAATAATTAGATATAACAATTTCACGCAACGGCGTTTGTATTGTCTCCATAGTTTGCTCATTTTGATAAAAAGTGATTTAAGGATGTTAATAATACATCGCTTCCTTCTCTTAACAGTAGTCTTTATCTTAAGATAATAGTATCTTCGTTCAGTATTTATTACAATTTTGAATGTTTTGAAATATCTTTCGTTCGAACTCTTCAAGCGATTCAATGTTTTTTTATCGTGTTTATAAGCGTAAAGAATTTGTTGCTCAGCCGCTGCAGAGAATCTGAGAAATGCGGTCAAAGTATTTGATTTTGTACGTAAGTATCACTATATCATATTCATTTACATAAATTCAACCGGACCCGAGCGGTCACTAGTTCACTATACACACATACACTTATCATATGAATTTCAGCTTTAACCCCGTTCTTTCAATTTTTTTATTGGTTAATTGTTGGTTCATCAATTTATTCGCCAATTCACAATGTCAAAACTATATGACAAACGTCGCGTAGACTTAAAATTCTGTAACTTTTCCTTAATAAATTCTAACGAGGAAATCGCATTAAACGTTTAATTAAAAAAGCAAATAAGACCGTACGCATCGTTTGCAGTAAAAAGTCATTTATAATAAATCACTCCAACTTGTAGAATTTTGCGACTCTTCCAATGCTCTCTCATTCAATCAGGCGTTCATCGAGCTAAAATGATAAGTACGAATATTAGAACGTTTATTTTATTACTTCCTGGCTTCGATGCTTACTGCTGCTCGACCCTATCACAATAAGGACTAATTTTACAATGCTTTTCAATCTTTAAGTTTATAAAAAGTTTGAAAGAGCAGTTATACTTAATACACTCGTAAAAGCATAGCGTATTTAACAAGTGAAAGAAGGGGAGAACCTAAATAAAGGATTCGTCGCATGAGATTTACGAATAAAAGGCTCGAGGTAAGCAGGCAGTGATAATAAAAGGACACTCGGGATGTAAGTGGCTAGCGGTATAATAAATTAAAACATAGGAGCGAGCGACAGATCGCGCACCTTCCCTCTAACAACCGGATTTCTCTAACGGTACATTGTACCAGACTCGACAATGCACCCACCTTATGTGATTCATTACACTAAATCGATTGCTCTTATCCAAATGCACCGCGCGTCTCTCTCTCTCTCTCTCTCTCTCTCTAGCACTCCTTGGAAAATAATCGTCCATCAATCTTTTATTAGGGGATTCTCAAGTTCAGCAGTGATTCATCAGTGATATTCAGAATACTTACGCATAAAGAGCTTGTGATCTTGTGATTAAGCCACTAATTAGTATATTATTGTTTTAATATGCATAAATTTCATTCAATTGCCTGTGCACATTAAATACCACCAGCCGTTCATTATACATTTTTATATTTTTACGTTTAATATAACATCACCGAGGTGAAATTCAATCAGTTCAATGAAATAGAATTATTTTAAAATATAATATATTATCTATATATGTAGATTTTTTTTTTAAGATTGACTAAGCATTAAGAATCTAAATTTAAAAAATTATAATAAGAAAATATAGACAAAAAAAATGCTCTATCAATGTCTAATTCATTCATTGACTTACCAATATTTAAAGTATAAATAAACTTTTTTGCCCATTGTGCGTTACTTTATTCAACATGTTTAGCATAGGCACGCGTTTTCCATTGAAAACATTACATCTAAAAAAAAAAAAAAAAAAAAAGAATGAAAACAAAAGAAAAGGAAAGAAAAAGTACAAATTTAATAACGAGTTTATTTTATCAATTAATTACGTTTTTCGAGTTCCATTAATTCGCTACTTTCACGAAACTAATGCAGTAACGTTAAAAAAAAAAAATAATATCATAATCGAATTAGATAAGCTATTTCCGTAAACTCTTAATTTCTAAAATAGCAAATCACGGGCTTGCTGAATCGAATATATAGTTGTTACTCTTATCGATGCGAGTACACTCCCTAATCCGTCACTTTCCCGCTTATTTAAGGCCGCCGACATTAGCGGTGCAATCGCGTTCGACCTTCTTAACGATCTACGATTGTGATAATTTTGGTGCGAACGAGTGCAATGCGATGCGACATGATCAATCGCAAGAAAGCGATGATTGACAGCTGCGTCGTTTCCTTTCTCCGAGTGGAATACATACGGGACAATTTGAGATTGGAATAATGACGATTCCTGTGGACAGAAGGCAATTATCGGTGAGCAGCTTTCGTTCAATGATCAACGGCCTAGGGAGTCCAGGCTATTTTCGAAAACAGCCCGACCCGAGAAAAACCGGACTCTTAATTATATATTATTACAATCAGTTAAGTCACGCAGGATGTTTATCGACTATGAAGACGTTGAAAAATAAAGTGCTTGCACGCACTTAACGTTCGGCAATAGCATTTGTATAATAATAAGAGGAGGACCGGATTGATGTTGCCGTTAATATTTTGACGACAGCCGACTGGCGTGAAAATATTCAAGTGGCGATTACGAGTAATTAGAAGAAGCCGAAAGGAGCCTAAGTGTTGGAAATACAACTGGGCCAAAATATACCAACACAACGGCATCGTCATTGTGATTTATTCGTAATGTGGTGCCGTGAGAGTAAATCAATATTGTCAAACTCGTGAGAAAGGACGAGGAAACACACGTCTGAGCGATATTTCATGGCCGTTGCCTCTTTTCTCGAGGTCATTTTGACAGAGGCACGAAACGAGGATGTAACGAGGCTCGCGCGGTGCCGATGTCGCATAATGATCCTTTCATCGATAAAAACTATCCTCTGAGACAAGCTGCGATCTCTTTCCCCGTAAATGTACGAGCATTAACGAGGTACGGAGTTCGCCGTTGTCATTGAGCCGACGTGAATTTGTGTGGCTGACTTGTGCGTGAGCGCGAGTTGAAATTAATTTAATAAAAAAGGATTATCGAATGGCAACGTAGCTACGGATAAACACGAAACGCCTCGATTTATCATCGAGCGTAATTCTCTACAATGTTGAAGAAAGTAATTTCACCAGAAAATTCTCTCGCCATTATGGCACTCGGCTCGCATGACTTCAAAGCCATATCATTATCTAGAAATTTAAATTACCTATTTTAATCCGCAGAATTAATTATTTTCAATTTTCTTTCTTAATTTATTTAAGAGCGGTCGTGCGCCGTTCTGAAAATTTCAATCATCGGAATTCACGCCGCGTTATGGGACAGAAGGGTAAATGAGTTAATTAGTCACGTCATTATTTTACGCATAGACGCAACTGATATGAGAAATGGAAATCATATTATTATTATGAGCAACATTAACTGTAGGAATGGGCATAAGTATGTTCCCATCATCTGCAACGTGCAACTTTATAGGTAAATCTTAAGTTAAAGAATCTTGACTGTATAATACTGTACCAAAGCCGTTGTTAATGGTGAACGCTTGATTAGAATATTGTTCGATGTAGTTTGCGTGAGTGAATAAACAAGCTGCCGATGATGGTAACACTTGAAATCAAAGTGCGTTTATTTTAACGCGTAAGAGTATAAATAGTGCATTTGAAAGGTCTTTGATAGTGACAACAAGTTTCACTGTACGGACTATGTCGGCTTACAACGAGTTATTAAGTTTCGCTTTCCATTGAAATGATCAACAACCTGCAACATTGTTGGACCGTTGAAGCAACGACTAAGCAATGATTTCCTGCATATTAATGATCCACGCTTCGTAAACTTTTTGAATTATAATTCGATTAAATGCCCGAAGTCTTAAATTCTACAATTAAATTTTTAATTTATTTGTTTCGATTACTTTATAATTATTATTTTATCGGTAAAATTGAAAAATATGGACAAATTAATGATGGATTAGAAATTTCACCTTCCCATTTTACGTAAAAACTGAATTTATTTTCGAAAGCTAGGATCGAGTAAAAATTTTCAATTGATACTAAAATTTCTATTTACTAGCATGAAATATCGCGCATCGTTATTATTAAATAAAATGATGTTTTATTACAGGATAAGAATATTTGATTTTTCAGTGATAAGTTTATTATGTTAACGATGTACGATAGAAGAATGAGGACACCGTATGATATTATGATACGAGATTTTCGAATATTATAGATGATTTTTCACAGACATCGTGAATATTTGAATGACATTGTTATTTGATTAAAAATACAATTACAAAAAAAAAAAAAAAAAAAAAAAGATTTCTCCTCCATACGCCTTATTATAAAGGGATATAAAGATTTTTCCGAAAGAGTTCGATTGAGCACTTAGACAATATCAGCCAAGACCTAACCCACACCTCTTCGTGCTTACTATCCCAATCTTACAAAATTTTACAAAAATATCTAAAAATTCCAATTTTTATTCAACACGTAATATAAAATATATGCTTAAATTACATCGATAAAATATTCTACAATAAATACACGTAGTAAAACTTAAATTTGCATAATCGTACAACCAGTTAAGTAGGTTTTATGTTAGATTTAAACAGTTACAAATAATACTATGCGAAAATATTTTTTTTCTACGCGTGACTTTTCTAATTTAAGACCCGAGTTTTTCTACAAATCGAACATGTGTATTTTTTTTTTCATTTTATTGATTTATTTTTTCTCTAATTCACAAAACCTTTTATACATCTGCATCTGTACATGAACTATAAAATATAAATACAAGTTGTAACTTTATATAATCATTTGTTAACAATAATATTACTGCATTTATCTAACATACATCTATAAAGACTATAAAGACAAATTATTTTTCGTTTTATATCTCGCACATATGGGGAGCCGTTCTACCTCAAAAATAACAAATTTACACTCTATTATTCCAATTATCTTGCATGGAAGATGAAATATCACTTTGGATTTCAAATGAATTCGCTTAATTTTCATATTAAATGTTCGTGGAAATTAATTTACTTCGACTTAAACGAATCTCAGTACTTCGATACAACTAATGCTTTCTTACTTAATATCTCGCAATTATTTAATAAATCTACTCCATATAATTCTGTACTTTGTTCCTACACTTTGTGATATTATTAATTTATATTATTATCTATTAAATAAAATAATGCTTGGCAATTCGTAAGATATTGAATAATTTAATATAGAAAATCTGCCAAGAAAGCACACATAATTATTATTATTTTTAAATGCGCTCAATTGTATTAAGAAAAAGCATAAATAAGGCAGTTTATGCCAAAATCTAAATTCTATCAGTGAATATTCGATAGCGATTATTGTTTCACATGAAAATTCTGCATTATAAACAATACATTCGACGTAGCCCCCATAAATAGGCGTACGAATGAATGATTAAATAATTTAAATTATAATTCTCGATCAACTATGAATATGCAAATGTGACTGATCTATAAAACAAGCGATTATCTAATGGCGCGACAGTACGATCGCCAATCTACCATTTAAGGTCAATACATTTTTATTTTTTCACACTATCGCGCGCACGTATCCTTGTACACACGGAATCTCCCAAGAAGATCGACTCGACGAAATTCAAAGAACCGGCGCTGCCGTCGCTAATGGAATCTGCGTAACGCGGAAAAGTTGTACGTGTGGTATGTCCTTGACAACGGAGCCACAAGTCGTTAGCAACTCCCACTATATAGAGGTCAATGTCTAGGTCCACGGCTACGTGCTTTATAACTCATACGTATCCCGCTTTCTTTCTCGCGTTTTCGCTTCCTTCTCTTTTCACGTATTACGTTAATAACGAGCATCTACAGTTGCTTTCGTTTCGTCGTCTCTTCCCTCCCTTCGGGCTTCACGAGAAAAATAGGAATCGAAGCTCGCCAAAGTTAATGTGGAGAATACCTGCTAACAACCGCTTATTAGGCGGAAAAGCGCGTAATTCTCGAGTGGCCATAATCAAAAGAGAAAACACTGCGATCCGAGAAATATTGGCTTCTGGCGCACAAGAGTCCCTGGCCGAATATTCCCACGTGAAATGAGTTGCTAATAACGTCGCGCGTTCTTATAGAAGATTTACCATCGATCGTACATGTCCATACCACTATCGTTGAAATTCACTGGCCAGGAACTGTCAATTTCTCGGCCGCACTAATACATTTTGTCGAGCTTATATCAGCCGATTAAATGATACTACTCGATTTAATTATAACTGCATTCACTGTCCGATGTCATTTTAATAAACAGCTCGGTCATTATCGACACAATTGGAATTAACGTTGATAATAAAAATAAGATAAGTATCGATGACAATGGCCGAGTAATTTTGTTTGCTTGACCGACGTATTCCTTCAGGTCGCGTGACAATGCAAACAAATAAGTGGCCAACCGGACTCATAAAGTATGCAATTTCTCGGAGAGCCAGCGGAGATCCCTAAGAGAGCATTTCGCGATATTGAAAGGCTTTTTACGTCGCAAGTATTAACGGCATCGACAGTCCGCCTACCTCGACAGTCAACGCGAAGTCGAAGGAAAGCCGAGATCGCGTGGGTTAAGCGAAAGTGAAGTTCCGCGTGCGCACGTGGAGGTTTATCTTGCCGAGGTCTACGATTATTGCCAATGCGCTCAGCCATTACTAATATTAGCATATCGTATTGTTCCAACATCCACCTGTGCATCGGCGCATGCGCTGTCCAGTAGCGTGGAAAGCCTCGAGGACAATAGCTAATGAGTGGCCTTGGCTTTGAAATATAAAGTATCTTAGACGAAATGTTCAAAGACGTTGTGACAGAACCCGTTGACGGCAGCCAAATCCTGTTCCTGAATTCTTTTTACGGGCTGGAAAAAAGGAAGTGTTTATTTGGCTATCGCTTACATTCGTCCTCTAAAAAGTCGACTATAGCAGTAGTTCCACGGAGAGAGAGGAAAGTTTCCGCTCGCTTTATTAAACACCAAATCTTATTCGATGATTAAGATCGTTCGAGCAAAATTGCAGGCTTTAGTTTATAAGGAATTTTAATAATCTTTGCTCGTATGCGTAAAACTTCTTACGTACTTTAATGTCGAGGTAAGCGGTCGCGTAGCATTATCTTTTGTAAAAATATTGTTTATGATTTATGGAAGCGGAAATGGCTTGAATGTACGGTGAAAACTCGATTTAGGAGAGACGGAGAGCGTAGTTTTCTGAACATTGATTCGGATGATTTGATCAATTTGCTCACCATAATAAGCCGCATTAAAGATTATCGTACGTCATTATCAATTGTTACTATCTCTTTTAAGAGCAGGGAATATTCGTTGAAAGCTGATAATTATCGACATTACATAATCAAAAGAGCGAAATTGGCAAATTAATCGAATGGAAAGACAACATTTTAACTGATTAAACGTTACGCCATATAAACGCACGAAATAGAAAAAGGATAATTTCACTTTTGTTGCCCCTCTCACACACGTGTACACATAATTCGTTATAAATTTACAATTTCATTATATATTGACTTTAAAGGAATACGTCGAAAGTTGCAGTTAAAAATGCGCTCCGGCAGCGAAAGCTCGATAAGAAGTCCCTGGAAAAAGTACATATACTCTAATTAGCTTTAGCGATGGGTCCGAGCAAATTCGAGAAGGGCCGAAAGAATTTTCTTAATTACCAAGATAGATATTTGGCCAATTAGTAGTATCGCAAGCCTGGCCCTTATTTATAAATTAAAATAACGCGCGACGGCCGCATTAAAATCATAATAACGATATTACTCAATAAAACGCGTCCGATCCCGAAAACAGTAATAGTTATCGAAGTTTTTTGGGCATTGGGGAGAGGGGGATGCGAGCGTGTGGAAGTATCGATAATGCCAAAATCAGACTGAAGTTTGACGTTTTTTCAATCAAAAGTATGGGTGGTTAGGTTGAGCGAGAGAGGCGAGAATCTCCGCAGATGGCGCCTCACGAGTGCGATTAACGGGACCGAATGTGCAGCGCGTGCCGTCGCCAAAGATATGCGCCAATGAAACCACCTTTCTCCTTCGGCTTGGAGGAGATTTTTCAAACGCAGGGTCAAGATACTTTCCATTGAGACTTCACGAAGCTCTTGGCCAATACGGCAACGTCACGCGCTCCGCGTTAAGCCTCTCGTTATATCACGTAGCTTCGCGTACATTCGGCTTATCCTCCTGGCTCAAGCCACTAAAATTCACCGATATCCCGTGCCGACGTTCTCCTTCCCTGCCTTACTCTGGCTCATCATCTAGGCTCCATTGGCTAATTCTGGCTCCCGGAGCAATGGGATGATTAACGGCGTCGAGGAGAAGACGAGTGTCTTGATCCTCGCACAATGCGTGGCGAATCATTGTTATTAAGTTAGGTAGCACGTGGAATTAAGCTCACTTATCTGACTAATCTCGTTCGAAAGTAAAAGCACAGCCTTTGACTTTTCATATTTTCCTTTGGTTCTACCAGCGAACGACAGGCCATACATAAGTTGGTTAAAAATACCCGATAGGGTGTCGTCAAGTAGTCACTTAACTGCAATTCATTTTTATCATCGATTCGTTTCGCCAATAAACTTAAGTTTTTCTATACATTTTTCTCGTACGTCTTATCAGTTGACTTGGCAATACGTATAAATGTATATGGGCTTTGTAAGAAATTAAGAAAACACGAAATGACATCTTTACATTTTATAGTATTAATAAATCGCTTGAATTGCAAAGAGGAATTAGAAGTCATAAGCGTGGCAAAATTATATTCTATCGCGATAAATATTTCATCGTTAGTTCGTATTTTAGAATTCAAAACTTTTTATGAAAAAATCCAATTTCAGTTAAATAAATTGATTCACGAGAATACCTTTTTATTTAATAAATAAGAGTACTTTCTCAAAATCTTCGCCATTATCAATAAAGAAAGTTGTGGCATCTTTTTGAATTTTTAAATGTACATGAATTTTAATTTATTTATTCTTTATCGATGACAAATAAAAATTTAAATTAAAAAAAATAATAAATAAAGAAATAAATAATAAATAAATAAAGAAATGGTCTCACTCTTTTATTATAAATAGTAAGTTACTTCTTAATCTATTCGATTAAATATAATTATACGACGGGAAAAGTCATTTCACTTTTTAGGGCAAAATGTAAAATGCATTTATTTTAATGTCAAAGACAGTAATTGTCGTGAAACTAAAACATTATGTATTAATTCGCACGATCTATTAAATAGACCATTGATTTTATAACAAGGAAATAGTAGTCTATATTTTTCCAAGAAAACAATGTGAAAATTTACATTTTCAAATAAACTAGTAAATGAATAAGAAATTTAAGAGCACGATAACTATAAAAATTGCATTATTATCGTTTTTTTCTTTTTCTTCTAGGTGAAATCGTATATTAAAATATGTATATTTGAGGAAACGTATAAAGAATAAGGAACCAGTAAACAATAATCGATTACAATTAGCATAGGAAGAGCTCGAGCCTCGAGGTTACATCGAATTGTATAAGAAATTTTTCGCCATTTGTCAGGCTCGTTTGTTTTAACGATCACTGAAATACCTCATAGGAGATGCTGCTAGGCCGCAAAATTCAGAATATAACGATCGTTAAACGTCCACTCTGGTTTACATTCGACGGCACTTTTAAGCTTTTCTCAACTGGAAATTCATACTTTCATTTTACTCCGACTATACTTTATGTATTGCTTGTGGATCAATGATAGGTACATATGTAATGAATTTCGAAGAATATTTTCTCATTATTATTCACAGCTGAATAACGAGATATTTGTATATTTTAACCTCGATTGATTTACGAAAAAGTGTTACAAATTGATTATCAAAAATTTCTGCTTTACTCATACATCGAAAATAAGAAATTCTATTTTTCCTCGGCTTATCTAATGCAACCTCTGCAAATTTCTACTAACGTTTCTCGTTTATTATTTTCACGAATTTGTCGACTTAATGTGCACTACTATTTACCTACCGCCTTTGCACTCGATCTTCTGTAATAATAATAATAAATATTCATTTGTATCGATTAACATGCGAAATTCGGATAAATAAATATGTTAATTTCTTTCTTTAATCTAATTAATGCCAATCAATTGCATATTTACATGAAAACAAAACAAAAGAAAAGAAACGATAAGAAAAAAATCGTTAACAAAAGAATAATGGAATAATGCATTATTGGTTGATATTAAAAAAATATATATACATTCGCATAATATAACATCTTATTATTATGTACTATTTTATATATCTATAACAAATGAGCGAAAATTGAATGTCAAAAGTTATAACGATCTCGTTTTTTAATAATAAATTCCACTTATACGATAATGGGAATGTAGTCGAGTAGAGTCGAGTAGCAATAATGTATGCAGAAACTTTTAATGTCACATCGTATCAATAGACTTTCAGTTTCTTTTCTTTTTCATTTGTTTTTGTTTTTGTTTCTTTTTTCTCTCTTTTCTTTCTGTATCATACGATTAAAAAATATACTACCATAACTCTATCGCTACTATATCTATACTACGAATAAATGCTTATATTTATTGTTTACATTGTATATTAAAAGAATAAAGAATTGCAAATTTATATAAACGTAACGATTTCGAAGAAAACATGATCAACGCTCATAAATTATGTTCACCATGTTTCTACAAATTAGAAATTAACATTCCGCAATTTCGCCAAATAATGCACTTGAGCGTAACAAGTTTCTAATCAATGATACCAGCCAGTTGTCGAAGCCACGAAGTAAGTACAAGCCCAAGTATAAATATAAAATTCTCATGTTAATAAATGAGTTCCTTAAGAAGGACTCTAGTTCGCACTCTTGTTAAATTCCAATATAAAGCGATTTTGAAAAAATTTCGAAAAAAAGACAGCTCCTCCCGCGCTCATCTAAGCCTTTCCCCGACTCTCGAGAGCATTGCACTCGTCTTACTTCCAGTGAAAGTGTTAAATTACATCTTCGACTCGGCTAGTGGTACATTCGATTCCTCGAGTAACAGGCACAAATTTCATTTCACAAATCCACTAATAAATCCACACGGGACTGGCTATCCAACAGCCCTTCTCTATTTATTCCAAATTAAGCATGCCCGACTCTACTGGCGAGACGAATGGAAGCTCCAGAGCCCAAACTCTCGCTCTACGAACGGACTGCTACTTACCCGACGACGATGCTTCGCTGAGTCGAGGCCAGGAAGGAGCGAGATCACGCGCTCCGTTATCTTGTCACAACGAGTGTTACGCGCACCCGTAAACGAGAGGCTTCGGCACGAGAGGAAGCCGCTGTTGCGCCACGCGGGACTTACGCAACCGCGGAGTTCCGGAGATCCGGACGCAAAAGCCGCCGCTACTTTCACGACCGAGTGACTTTCTCCGCGCATCCCCGGGCAGAGGCCCGTGGGGGAGGCGCACCGCGAGCCTCCGGCCGACCGAACGAATCCATTGGACGGATTAGGTACGGACGGAGACGAGAGCAGCGCGCGACCTATCGCTGGGAGATTGGTCTCGACGTCGAGATCCGCTAAGATAATCTCGTACCTTCGACCGAGTTCACTGACGAGTCACCCGGCGGCTGATTCCTAGCTTTCGTGGCTCTTGTCGCTGCCGAGCGACGTCCAAGAAGGGAGGAGAACAACCCTGGGACTCGAGAGCTCCGTCTCGGTGCTGCGCGCGACGTTGACTGGCCGAGGGGCGCCGGTCGCCATTTCCCCGATCGATACGACTACTATATTAAGGTCGAGTCACGGCAGGACATCTCGGCGAGGAGGTCCTTGTGCCGATTGGGGCTCTGGATCGCCTTCCATGATAAGACTTTTCCAGGGAGATCGATATTAAAGCGACGATTAATAGGAAGTCCTTTGGACTCGAGGAGGAGGAGATGGAGAAGATGGAAGAGATGGTGGAGATGGTGGAGATGGTGGAGATGGTGGAGATGGTGGAGATGGTGGAGATGGAGGAGATGGAGGAGATGGAGATAGTTATTAAATTGTCACGAAAGTTGAGCGCGAATGGACAAGCAAGATCGTACTGATAAACTTTGAATTGCCTTTGACGATTTAAGAATCAATCGACAGCGTCGAGCCTTATCCTGCCTTCCGTATGAGGCTAATTCCTGTTTGCGCGCCATTTGACTCTCATGCACTACGCGCACTTTTCGTATGATAATTCAAAGTGACTCTCGTCCCAAATGATATGGAAAGTGCAAAATTAATTATCCGCTAAAAGGATTGGGAAAAATGTATGCGCATAGTTGTATGAAATCGTCGAGCGACATTACCACGAATATTCGCTTAATATCCATTAATCTTTTAATACCGACTTCTCTTTCTCTTTCACAATTTCGTTGCTGTTCATTCTTGGCTGTGCAGTCGTTCGTCGTCGTGCAAATGTAATAGCTGTACTAATGCCTCGCATGCGACATAAATTATAGTATATTATACGCATAATATGAGTCTATCACGACGACGTATCTACGGCATGCCAATGCTACTTTTGTTCTTATCGCGTATAGGTAACGCAAATTTTAGAGAAATGCCTTAGTCTTACCGTCTTTCGTTACGATCCTAAGTTTCTTACGTGTTATTGCGCCTTCTGGTATTGAAAGTTTTTTTTTTTTGCGAGTCCGGTAAGTTTATATTTATATGAAGCTAGAACTCAGAAAATTAATGAATTTAAGTAGATAAATTTATAATGCTCGCTTAGAATATACTCAGTTCTGGATTATTTAAAATAAATTACTTGATGATGTTCCTTTATATGAATTTAGACATTCACAATCAATTATGAAGTACATCGTCATTATTATCAAACAAATATTAAACATTATTATGAATAATTTATTCTCAATTTATTTTTAATCTCAAAGTGTTGGAGCGTTGGGTTGGTTGAGTTATAATCAATTTTTTACGAGCTCAAAAAATGATTTCAAATATCAAATAACTATAACAATTATGAATAATATTTTAAATTGCAATTAATTGTAGAAATGCCAATTAAGTCAACTTTTTATATACAAAAGGCCCAGTAGGTGGTAACATCTACACACCATCTACGGTAGATGATTTTTCACAGGTGTCGTAAAAATTTTAATGCTAGTGTTATTTAATTAAAAAAAAAGAAAAAAGAAAAAAAAAGAAAGAAAGAATCCTTCGCACTCTCCACAAAGGTATATAAAGATGTTTTTGATGTAGTTTCAATAATAACTTCGGCAATACCAGTCGAGTCCTAATCAACACTTTTCATGCTAATTATCCTAAATTTGATACTATCGCACCATCAATATAAACACAGGATACTGAGAATTTTCTTTTTCACTGGTAAGTTTTTAAATAATTGATATTATATAGAATTTTTTTATCAAACTTACATTGAATTACAATTGAAAATAAAAAAAAAATTTGGCAGTTTCACAGATTTCGACTCTCAACATTATCATTTGGAGATCTACATACATCTTTACATACAGTCTAGTATTTTATTTATTTATTAATTATATATATATATATATATATATATATATATATATATATATATATATATATATATATGTTAAAATTAAGATTTTTCAGGAAATAAATATTACAATTAAACATAAAAAAGGATATATTTATTATTAAATAATAACACACGTAACGATGAAATAAATGACTTCATTATTATAAAAGATGATGACGCTAATAAATGAGCTTCTAGGAAGAACAATATTGTAACGATAACCAAACTTCATTATTAGATTAAGGATTTTTAAATTCTGAAAAGAATTCTGTTCCTCTGTTAGCTCCTTAACAATTTGCGGCCAAATACATACTGTGATCATTGCTGCACTCGCTCGCATTGGAAACGATACAATAATGCCGCCTAATGCGAGGCGTTCACATTGTCAGTAAAAATGAAAGAGATGTGATTAAAGTAACGGCATATCCTAGCCGGTCTACGCTTACAAGAAATAACGATCCACGCTCGTGCAAGTGCAAGAGAGAAAGCAGCAATTCAACCTACACTAAATTAAACGAGCGCACACAAGACCAAATGCCCGATACTTTAGGTATTGTCGGTAAATGCCGCAACGCGATCGGCTCTAACTCGAGCTCCACCTAATCGCAGATCGACAACCGATCCGTAGAAAACGGTACACGCCAGCTTTCAGTACGACCCAAGTTCCAGCTTCAGCTCGTCTACTCCTCGAGGGATCGTAAAAACCGCATCGAGGTCGCCGAACGAGGTCGCGACTTTTAGAAGGGAGCTACCAGGGAGAGAAAGAAAAATGACACGCTTTAACCGAGCGCGCGTCTCATCCTCGAAATTTACGATCTATCTCTCTTTTTTCTCTCTCTCCCTCTCTCTCTCTCTCTCTCTCTCTCTCTATATATATATATATATATATATATATATATATATGCCTCGCTCTATCATACAGCATCACTGACTCTAAAACTGACCGTCGATAGGCGCTCGTTAACGCCTCTATCGCTCTCATATTTACGAGCGCTCCGCTTCTTTACAACGTTTACACATTGGGAGTGACTTCGCTCGATTACGCACTTAAGTTTGTTTTCAATTGTACTTAGCGGTATTAATGCAAATAGCACAGAGATCACCGAGACGATGAGTACGAAAGCAAACTTTGCTCAATAATACGTTTCGCGAGGCCGTTTGAAATGCTTTATAATGGTAAAAGATCGTGAGATATAAGCTACATTTAATTGTAATTGATTCACGTATAGTTTATCTACTGGCGACCATTAACGTCACAACAATTATCATCATACTCACTATAAAAATATCTCGTACGATTATAAATATTAAAAAATACTCTCTAAACCTGAAATAAACTATCGCAAAGTCATTATGTTCTTGATAAACAAGTTTCTTTTTGTATCGAGATAGATTTTTATTTCGCTGTTTCTCTTTGAATTTTTTCATTTCCAATGAATTCAGCAGTTTTAACAGATGTGAAAGTATTAACGTTGAACTATTTTTTTCAGATGTAAAATGCGAATATCTTATATTTTATAAGAAATTATCGATATGCTGGATTTGGCATTTTTATTTTACATTCGAGCCATCGCTTTCTCATTTCAATTAATCCCCGACAATTACTCGCCCTTTAATGTGATGAAAGATTTTCACTGTTTTCTTTTCATTTCAATTGGTTAATTTTGCGCTTTTAACACGCTTTACAATGAAATATTAATATATCAATATCAGCAGTTTTTAATTTAATATATGTGAAATTCATTTTGATTTATTTGAATGTAGTTTATTTTAAATATAAAAATTTAGCCAATCAATCAATTTATTTTTCCAAGTCCGGAGTAATCTTGAAAGAAATGTCCTGATTATCGATGCAGCGCATTATCCTCACATACATTAAACTAGTGTTTGTTTTTTTTTTCAACATAAAAGTCAATTTATAAATATTGAATGTATATAAAAAATTAATAAATACTATTGTTATTTGCGTGTAATCGGATATTTAGAGACGTGACAATTGATCGGTGAGAATTAAATTGAAGAAGATTTATATGTACTATCTTCGGCATATAATTAATCACGAGCAAGAAAATTCAGCCATTTAAGGGTAACAAAATTATGTGAAGAAATTGTAACGAATAAGAGCCGAGTTTTTTTTCTTCAATAAAATAAGTTAGCTCTAGCGAGGCTGTCGTAACCCAAAATTGACGTTCCGTGTCGGTCCCTTAAAATAATATCACTTAAATTTACAAACGATTTTGTATCTTATTTAATTATCGAAGGCCATTTTCCAGTAATAACATTTCCTCCATCGCGCATAAATCCATCTGAAAATATAGTTTAAAAATATTTCTGGAGCACGAGGTCAGTGTCGATTAACATACAAAATTTATAAGCGAGTTAATATTTTTGAGCAGCTTCTTCGCCATGGACCACTTGCTATCCGTCGATTTCTCTCGTCTCCCTTGGCTTTTTCGCACCCGCGTTCACCATTCAGTTGCTTTTATGCTTATCTCTCAATATCTGTTTGCACATATAAAGGAGAGACGAGTACTTAATACGGTAGAAGACTGGGCGAGTCAAAAGAATTGAATGAATTCGTAAGATGCGCTCGCCTACTTAAGCGCGCGACATCGCACAGTTGCGCGATATTTCGCTTGTTTGCACTTAACGAGGCATGACGTCATGCTTTCGCCTCCACACAGAATTCCGCTGCACATTTTGTATTGATAATAGGTAGGAATAGATTTATTGCCTATGCTTGTTCAAGTGCTGGCATTAAACTCGATATATTCTAAACGTCTATCTTGTTTATCGCAATGTCGCCTGTATTACAATCTATTACAGTGAATGATTTGTGTCGAAAGATAATTGACGATTTATACAATCGATCAATATAACTCATATTTTGGTAGTAATAACGATTTTATAGGCAAAATATATAATATCAAACGATCGATTCATTTTTAAATGTTTGAAAATTAGTGACTTCTCACTGTTTTGCCTACGAATAAACAAAGTCATTGTAAAAGTTATTCGTCCATACATATTTTTTTAAAACATTGAAAGTAATGAAAATTGATTGTGTTTCTGATAAATTCAGATGCTTCCGATCATGAATATGACTCGAATATGGATATTTGATTTATTGAATTTATATTCTTAGATTGAAGATTTGTATCCGAGTAATTCAAATCTTATAACAGTTATTATAATAAAACTTTAATGTTTATTAAATACAAATTTAGTGCTAGTTACAGCACATCGGTTGTATTGTTAAAAATATTGCTAATTAAAAATGTATCGTAATAAGTAGTAAAAATTTTAAAGATTGGAAAGTATCATTTACTACGTATGTGACAAAAATACATTGTCATATTGTGAAAAAGGTATGCTAATGAAATGAATATTATCGTTGTAAGCAAATTTATATGCGAAATGAAATTTTTGCTCATTCACCCTCATAAACGCAATTTCATCAAATATTTCATATTAAATCGACACGCTTATTTAATAATAAAAAACTAATGCAGCCCAAGTTCCAAATATTAAAACAAAGATGACTAGGAGCATGCGAGCGCGATGCTGCGACGTTAAGCGTATTGCGCAATATAAAAGAAAATTCGCTTCCGCGTTTAAATACTAGCGGAACGCAAAGCGCTCCGCCAATTAAATAGATTGAAAAACACGATCTCCTAATGAATTAATAAGCAAGATACGCGTATCAATCGACGATCGGATCCACAAAAATCCTCACTATCTTCTTACAGATGTTACGATGAAGTGCGCGACAATCGCCGCACTACTTTTCGCGCACACACTTTCTCTTCCCTTTGTCGTGTCTACAAGGTAGGTTTTCAATATTTTTCTATTACGTGTCAAGTGTTAAATGACTATCTACACGATCATTCACATTGCTATGTTGTGCATTTTCAAACTGGTAAGAGTTTATGTTAGAATTTATCGTGAAACGAATTTAATCAAAGTTCGTCCAATTGTTATTGAATATCTATACGTATTTTTAACTCTTCTTTGTTACTTTAATGCTAAAAAATAAAAATGGGGTCATGGGAGACGATATAAGAGTCACAGAGGAATTTCAAGATATGGTGAAAGGTTAAGTATGCGGAATCGATGGATATTTTACATTATAATTCGATACTATAAATTTCTTTGACAATAATTAAATATTGAATCTTCATAAGCGAAAGCATTGAATTTAATTGCATTTTAAAGTTTAAAGTTTAATACAATGCCATGTAATTGCATTATATACTTCATACATTCCGAGCATAACGAATATACTCGACAATTTTGTTATTTTAATTTCGTTAGAAAATAATACCAACTATCTATCGAGAATATTGACTAATATCGTTTTAATTTATCCCCAATTATGACCAATCGATGTATTAATTTTTCTAATCCTAAGCCATACTTGTTATAATATTATTGTTAAAATAATTAATGAATTATTTCGAATATCAGTCGTTTCAAATTATCAAACATAACTGTTAGTTGTAATCATTTTAATAATGTTGTATAGCTCCTTGGAAACACTTGATGAGTATAATCAGACGGCCTGGCCACGGATGGTTCTACCAGAACATTATTTAAAAGGTGTAATAAAATATTTCACGAAATCATTAAATAATCATGTGTCAAGTTATGTAATACAGATTTATTATTATACATGCAATGATATAATTAATATTTCACGAAATCATTAAATAATCATGTGTCAAGTTATGTACAAATTACAAATTATAAAAAATACTAAAATTAAAGAATTCTTTTTTTGCTTATTTGGAAACAGAAATTTATTAGAACAATATTGTCAAAAAATTGTCGAATAAAGTATTTTATGCGATTTAAGAGGTCCAGCTTACATAAATTTTCAATTGTAATAGCGTCATTAGGTTTTCATTCAAAGATTACGTTTAATGTTTTAAATGACGCCAATGAATTGAAATTATTAGTACAAATAATTGTAGATACAAGTTTCCGATTAAATTGTCGCCTTAAATTTTCCATTACAGAGATAAGACCACCGACTAAAGGAAAAACTGCATTAGTTGTGTATTTCAACATATTCGTTGTTGATATAAATTCAATTAACGTTGAAGACATGGATTTTCGGTAAACTAATCAATTTACCTCAATGTTATGGAATTAAAAAAAATATCACATGCTTTTACGGAGTGAAAATATTTTTACACTACATTTTTTGTATAAAGTATAAAATTATTTTTAGAGTCGATATGTTTATTTATCAAACATGGACAGAATCTCGTTTGAGGTTGCCTCTTGATATTTTTGAAGACGACGAGGATTATGTTACTCTACCTCCGGAATTTTTCGATAACCTATGGCAGCCTGATCCATATTTTTTAAATTCCAAAGTTTCCGGTATGTCATTGAAAATACTTCAACTATAATTTTTCGGAAGTAGATGATAGTGTCGATAAAAGCAATATTTGATTGATTAAAAATCAACTTTCTAATGTCCTATAAACGATTAGTTTAGTAAGCAGGATGATAAAAGTAGAAACGAATATTTTTAGAAAATAAAACGAGTTTCTATAAATTTTCACAAATCATTTTTTTTACATGATTCAAAAAAATTTTCTCTATTAATCATTACACCAAAATGCCTCTTCCTAAGCAATTCGCTTTAAATTATTGATAATAAATTAAATAATTTATATATCTGCCAAAGTCTATTAGAATTTTAATACTAAACTAATTTTCAGAGATTGCGACTCTAAACAGCAAACATTCATCGGTGACGTTATACAGAAATAAAACCGTTCGTTATGCCGCACGAATGCATGCAATTATTGCTTGCCAAATGGAATTCCAATTATATCCAATGGACATTCAAGTTTGTCCCATGAATATTGAAAGCTGTAAGTTGTCAATGTCAAGCTAGCGGATCTACGTAATTCCAAGTTTTATTTATTTTTTTCAAACAAATATTCGTTTCTTACCATATTATGGGGGATTATTTATGTTAATCGGCAATTCACTAAAATCCCATATCGAGAGGACAAAGTAAATTTGCCCGCCAACTTACATTGCGAAGGATAAAACAATGGATTTCAATGAATTAGAAGCATGGTTAGATTAATTGTAACATTATGAATTTTAATTTCAAGTTAACTAAGAGCACGTAACGAAGAAGCGTATTAATAAACATGGACAAATTTTTAATAAAGAAAGGAAAGAAAAATGTGTATAATGATAAAGTAAAGTAAAAATGCTCATCGATGAAATATGCGTAAAAAAAAACATGTATAGTAAAAGAGCTCGACGTGTCGGGAAGAATGAATTTCAAGGTTGCGATGTTTCATCCAACCTGTTACAACGCTCGGTCCAGACTTCGGAGTAGCATGTCGCGAGAAAGGCTTTTAACGGTATAGCAGATACTGAACGAAACCACTTTTACATTCGAGTGTCCCGGCGACGACTTTGGCCCAATTTTTCGTCGAGAATGAAAGAATAATGAGCGAGAGAGAAAAGAAGAGGAAAGGCGTTTGCCGTTACGTGCCGCTCTTACGTGTACGATGTACGATTGTGCGTATTAGTGAAGTGCGAAGGGAAAGAAATATTTGATTTAAACTAACGGTTTACTATCGAGAATACATGAGCCGTTTCCATTTCCATTAGGATGAGAATTAGGCGTCGAGTATCTCTCATTTATTATTCAGACAATTTTCGTATACGCTTCATCGTTGATTTATCGCTCAACTAGTTCCAAGAGTTTTCACCTAAATTGTTTCTGATCCGTATATTTATATATACGGATTTATATATATATATATATATATATGATGTACTATTTACATTTTGTTTTTTTTTCAATAATTTCTATCGAACTGTTGCAGATAAATATTGCGCGAGAAAAACTTTATTTATATTTAGCCGAAGCAGTTCTCCGTGTTTATCCAAATCAGCAGCTAAAGGAATGAATATTATTTATTATATAATTAGATGTGTAGTGATTGTTGATAAAACGATTCATTACTTATTAGTAAATGGTTTAAATGTCATTCATTTATATTAGCAAAGTAAGTGAAAATACGATTTTAATTCATTAATATTGGTATAGTTTCCTTTCTGCATATTTATCAATTTACCCATTTATTTTATAAAATTGTTTGACAAAACTATCGTTTAAAAACAGTCTACATTAATATAATTTTATTCTTCTTCAACATTTATCTTATAACGATAGTTTCGATGCTGTTCAATATACGCTTTTAAAATTCATATACAATTGTTGCTTTCTTAATTTTTTTTTTTTTTTTTTTTTTTTATATTATTATTTATTAACTACGGTACTGCTTAATATAATATTTACCGACAGACAATTATTTATAAATTAACGAACATGTAGATTCGCAATTAATTAATTTTAATAATCAAGCATTAGTAATGACAATGATGATGATGATGATGATGATGATGATGATGATGATGATGATGATGATGAAAAGCTAATAATATCTTGTTCGATATATTCACAATTTCAGTTTCTTATGACAGTGAAAAATTGAGTTTCCGGTGGGGAGACGAAGGTGTTACCGTAAATCCAGAACTAAAGTTATTGCAATACAATTTGGAAAATCCGCTCAGAGTCGATGAATCTGTCTGTTTCATCGATGAAAAAAACGGTATGATGAATTTTTTCTGTGAAAGACATTGATTAAGCTATCTTATCTCATATCGTATTATTAAATTAAATTCCGTTATTGGCCATTTGAATTTCTTAAGAGTATAATTAATTATGAGAATTAAATAATTTACTTTTAAAAGAAACTTCCTATATGGTAGAAATATCAATGCTATTCTCTTCGCCAGTGCTACATTTCCCAATCGAAATCATTCGTAAAAAGTAATCCAAATATAAAATTAGTTTAATTAGCCGTGCCGCTGCTCGGCAAGTGTTTCATTGGAAATTCTTTCCGACCTCCATAAAATCGATAAGTTATTCGATGATTAATCAGCCATAAAAGGGCCACTGTAAAGAGTAGGCGTGCAGTCGAAAGCTCGCGATCACAGCGATTAAAAAAAAGGATACATATAACCGAGGGCAGCTGGTATTGATAAAGGATACGTCTAATGATGGATTTATGTCATCGCCGACAGGAAATTTCTCTCGGCTCTTCGTCTACTTCCAATTTGAGCGTCAGATCGGCCACCATCTCATCCAGACGTTCGCCCCATCGACCCTCGTAGTGATGCTCTCGTGGTTCAGCTTTTGGCTGGGGCTCGACGCGATTCCGGGCCGTGTCGCCCTCCTCGTCACCAGTATGCTCACACTCGTCACGATGTTCACCGGCCTCAAGAGTGACATTCCACCGGTCGCCTACGTGAAAGTAAGTCCCCCTGAACAATTACGATCGCCCGACTGACTCTCTTCTATTTTCCACGCTAATCCGCACTGGCCGTGACATTCAGCCAACGTTTAATCTCTTTTTATCGATTTTGCGCATAAAGAATAACCGTGCCTCGTGCATTTGGTCTGCCTCTAATGCAATATGAGTTTGTAAATGCAGGAAATGTGACGCACTTACATGTAATGTTGACTGCTTATGAATGAAATCTATTGCAAGTTGGCATCCATTTAATAAATCACGTCTTTTATTAAAAAAAAAATTTATATATATATATATATATACATACAATTATTTTGTTACTGCGAATCGATCTGGAAAATTTTCCATTAAAAATAACGAAATAATCCGTTAAATATTAATCGCTTCTCTGACATCATTTGGATTATTGGCATTAAACAGTGATATTTAATTAGAATTAAAGAATGGTATTATTTTTAATAATTATATTTATTCGTAAAATTCCTTAGAATGCAAAGGAATTAACAAGAATTTATGAAACTTTTCGTCAACTTAATTTCATTTCAACTTAATCGAGCGTATATACGAACAAAGAGTGAGTTGAAAAATCATAGAAATTTTATAGTATAGAAAGTCAATTTGAATTTTCTATACGAGTTTATTCAGAAAAATAATTTATATAATACGTTAGGGATTCTTCTGCAATACAAACATTAAAAATTTATGTCAGTTATCCAGGCGTCGATATTTTAAACATAATTCTTTCAACCAAATAAAATGTCGAGTAGGTTATTTTGGAAACACGCACTTTATGTGACCTTGATTTTATACTGCCTAATAATTGTTTTTTAATATTGCCAATTACATTTGTTATCGATGACCCGAAAACAATTTATACATTTTATAAATAACACATTCATTTCTTAATTTCACAATACCTGGCACAGATAATACAACATTTGTTTAATAGTGTTTTCTTTTACTCGATGCATATTCTCATTCAATATAATATTATAATGTAAAAAGTTAATAATAATTATTTGACTTATAATGATTTTGATAAATTAATATATATAAAAAAAAACGATATTTGACATGATATTTGTGAAAATTAGTTAATGTTTGCCAAATGTTGCATTGAGATATCAAGAATTTCAAAACATTTTTAAATACATGGAACAAAAAGGCATATTTGTAAATATCAAAGTAACGTTCAATAGTACGAAAAATTTAAAAAATTATATAAAAACAATTTTAACAATTTGTCTATAACTATATATAGAATAAACGTTAAAACATTGAACCACTGTTTTCTTGATTACAATTGTGCGCGTATCTTCATAGCTTTCACGTAAATTAAATAGGGGAAAGTTTATATACACTTTCAAATAATATATTGTACATACCCTTCGGCATGTTATTTTATATTTGAAATTTCATGCAATATTAAATGATTTACTAAATAGCTTAACTGTATAAAGTAACTTTCACATTTGGTACTATCCTGTATTGCTTAAAACACATTTTATTCGTCTTGTGATAATTCATGGAATAGTTCAAACATAATAAGTAAATAAACCTATTATAATTAATACAAACATTATAAAAACAGAAAATTTGTTGTAAACATTTTAAATACATAATAAAACTATTGAATAAAGTATTCGTTATTACGTTCAAATTCATTAAGCATTCGTATTAATACTACATTTTAAGATAAAAGGTTCGGTTTTTTAGATACAAACATATTATGCAATTTTAGTTACAATTTTAATTTACCGCTTAAGTCATTAATTACTGACATTTCCTCTACAAGCTTGCATTTGTCAAAGTCAATTGTGCATAAATATCTATGTAATATGTAATTATAATCTGAAAACACATATATCTACATTTACATATAGATGACTCCGATAATATATAATATAAAAGTTGCGTTTGAAATGTAATTATCTTAAGAAGATCATAATTTTTAAATTATAAAAAGTAGCACTACTCGCATTTGTGATGAAATACAAAAAAAAAGGCCATAAAAATTAGTTCACAGTTTAAAAATTCAAAAATTTATTAGAATATGAATTTTTAAACATTTGCAAAAAATTACATTTTAATCATGATATGCACTTTATTAGAGATTATAAAGAATATGGCGTGCAATTAAATTCTTTCAGTTAATTTATTTATTTATATTTTCGGTTAACTTATGAATTGTTTTTACAAGTTATGAACTGGAAGGTAATGAGTAACATTATTATCAATCTTTTTAAATGCATTCAGTTGTGTCAGATTATTGTTAAGTGACGAGAACAAATTAATAATTTTAAAATAAGAAATGAAGTAAGTGATCCATGAGATGGAAAGCTTAAGAAAGATACGGCACATTTCGATTGGAAGCTCGGCGTGTTATTCGTAAAAAGACCTATGTCCTTTAAAACAATCTATTAAAATATATTAAATTAAAATGAGAATACAAGCAATATTAATGTCATACTTCGATTTTTAAATAAATTCAGTGCCTGAAAAATGTATTGAAAAAAAAATTACCATGGTAAACGATTAATTAAAATTTTTTATACATATTATGAGAATTAAAAGTGTATCCTTATAAAACTTGTTCTTTTATCATAGAAACATAGTCGATAACATTAAAAGGCTAAAACACATATACTTACAGCGTATTATAAGCAACGAGAAAAACAACAAAACTTCCATAATAGCTCTTCAATCATTATTTTAAGCAATGCTGATTATACGTTTTTTTACTTAATTTTTGCAAAAACTTCGCAAATATCATCTAACATGTCTATGCTTTATTGTGTAGTAGTTTTATGAAACTCAACGACCTGCTTTCTGAATTCTCCTAGCTTGTGTAAGCGACTGGAAATCGCTTGTTGAGTGACTTCAAGTTGCTGAGCAAGCTCGCGTTATATGTGGAAGGCATTTCTTCAAAAGCTGTTCCAATTCCATGTCTTCAATATGCTTTTTAGCTTTCGTGATCTTTTATTTTGGACAAATCAAAATTATTAATGAGAAATGTTGGGTGTAATTTCCCGGTGTGCTGGAAAATGGCATTCGCGCACTCAAAATTACATAGACACAACATTACCGTTTTTACAATATATAATATATTTTATATACGCTCTATCATAGTTTGTATTTGAGCAATGAGATTTCCAAAGATTGATTACGAGGATTACAATTTTATATACTTCACGTCCAATTTAAATAAGTAATGAAAAATTACATACAGTATAGTGTCAGAGAATATAATGAGATAATATGAAAATATAACATTGAATAAATGTCAAAAAGAAATTTAAATCTTCTTCAAAAATTATTATTTTGATATTTTCATATAATTTCTTAAAAAAAAAAAAAAAAAAAAAAAACTTGATTTATATTCAATTTAATTACAAAGGTTTTTGCAATTAATAAAATATTCAAATAGATTTTTGCATATCGATTACTAAGCTTATAAAAAAATCCATATATTGATGTAATAAATTATTTAATAATATAAAAAGTAGTATGTAGAAGGCAACATAACTGTTCTTATTTAGGATAAAAAAAATCACTTGATAATATAATGTAGTGATATGTAGATGCTAATATATCTATTCTCATAGTATTAGAAAGGGGCTGATTATATATAAAAAATGGTTTCAAATTCTCAAAATTATATTTAGGCATAATTGTAAAAAAAAAGCAGAAAAAAAAACAATAATACACATTAAACATAGAATTTCAAATATTTTATAATTACTAAATTTATGTTTAGGCTTTAGACCTATGGATGGCAGGTTGCATGTTTTTTGTATTTTCGGCATTGGGTGAATTCGTTGTTGTCAAAGTACTTGAGCTTGATTATCAAAGAGAGTGTGAAGCTTCAAATGCATACCGGCGCTTTCCAGCTGTAAGTATTTTTTATTATACAAATTTAATAAATGAAAAATGTAGTTTGACAATAATACCGCATATAAAATTATTTGCAGCGATTGTCTATTGTCGAGAAAAATACGTCTGTATGGGATTATGACTCTGTATATATGCCAAAAACACGAAACATTCGAGCTGGAAGTCGCAATCTTTTACAAAATTCATTATTAGATCCGGAGATCCTTATACAAAGACCACCGCATCGAGCAAAGCAGATTGATACGCATAGTCGAATTGTCTTTCCAGTTCTATTTTTAGTATTTTGTTTGTTTTATTGGCCAATTTTATTATTAAAAAAGGCTTAAAACTATCAAACCATTGAAATTAAATAGCAAGACCTTATTCAATGTTGATCTACATATTATCAAATAGATATATCAATGGTGTTTTAAAAATCATTTTAAGAACAATATTTTGACTTATTCAATTTATTACTCTTGTTCTTTAAAATACTATTGATTTATTTATATAATATTCCATGCAATAAAAGTTCATTGGATTACTGATATCCAGTATAACCGTATTTCATAAAAAAAAACAATGTAAATTTTTCATTCTGTACAGTCGACATATCAGGTCTCGCATTAAATGTCCACATTATTTCGCTATTTTTAAACAATGTGATAACGTGTTGATCTTAGCATTAAATAACATTTTAATTTGTTTGTATTAAAATTAATGTAAATTACATAATTGTATTATTATTTATTTAGTTATGTGAGATTTATATTTAATGCCATGTTTTATAACAAATTAAATTCAAATACAAAGTTTTGTAATACTAGAACTGAGTAAACAATGATATTCTTAAATCATTTTGATTGAGTTGTAGCATTATAATTTAAAATAGAATATATATATATATATATATATATATATATATATAGAGAGAGAGAGAGAGAGAGAGAGAGAGAGAAAAATATTTCCTTTTAAAAACTTCTCCCTCAATCTTCTTTAAACATATTATAGCAAAAATTATAATTTTGATAACATATTTCGATCGATCGGTAGAAAAATTAAAATATAATATACAATAATTAATTGTTAGAAAAGTCTGTACAGTACTATTTCACAAAATATAATTATATATTGAAATAAAGATTTTTATTCGGCTTCCATATTCTCTTCATCGACTTCGTTATCACTGGTAACATCTTCTTCGATCTCTTTAACTTTTTGTTTCCCTTTTATTTGGCTCAATTGTTTTAAATAGCCTATGGTGTATTGATTAAAATCGCATCTGAAAATAAAATTTTAATATTAAATAATAAACTTATCAAAATAGAATTCAAGTACGAGCTTTTTGTAAATATACAACTATAATAGTTGTGCATAGAGATAAACGGTTATATTAAAAATATTTTTAAAAATTTCCTATACAAACATGAAAATGCTATCAAAGATGTTTTATAGAAAATTATTTAGAATTAATATATTCCTTACGTAAGAATGTTTTAAATAAATCTGTAATTGCTTACTAACATTTTACTTAGATCATCATATTTCTTTAACATATTTTTTTGCAGTAATATGAGGGTAGGTAAATGTAATATTGCATTTCCTTTTGGCCCATGCTCAGTTAAAACTGCCTCAATCCATAATAAATAAAAATGTATGTGACGTGATTCTTCTATTTCGTTGGCTATAAATTTCAACAATCTCTCTACATAAGCCCTTGGTATACTTGCCGCGGTTAATTCAACTATAACAAAAAATAATTATTAAGCAATTGCTAATGTTATTCTCTAGAATTTAATTAATTTCAATGAATAAATCAGCTAAATATGCTAATTTAGTATATGAAATTCATTATATGAATTATTACTTAAATTAAAAAAATGTAATGTATATATGCCAATGTTTTAAGCATAATAAAAAAAATTTAATCTAATATTACAAACACAATCATTTCAAATTGTTGACAACTACAGTATTTTATATTCGCCCTAATAACAAATTTTTACCAATCGTTTGCCTTCCGGTTAATACTATATCTTACTTACTATCAGAATAAGGAATGTCTTCTATAACTTCACGTATCAATACTACTACATTGAGCTTAAGAGCCATTATAATAGCTAAAAAATAATGTATTATTAATATCTTTTTAAAAATGACAATTTTTTTATTATCATTAGAATATATACCTGTCGAAAACTCCCCCTTTGCTAAAGTTTCCTTTACAGTCATTGGAGTTATTCCTATTTCGAGTTCAAATGGATCAAAAACTAATTCAACGTTTAATGAGTAAATTAATAAACCTTCGGTCGTAGCTGCAGCCCATGCTTGACCTACAAGAAAGCAACAAAGAAAATAAGCTTTAAATTTTAAATATATGTATCTAATAATAAAATAAAATGTCTATCGGTATATCAGCTATGCTTTTGGACTAAAATTTGAATATATGAAAACAAATGAATTTTTGTAAATTACCTGTTGGGGAAAATTGCAAACTAAATATTCGAATTTCAGGCTTCGAATTTCTGGCTGCCATATCGCCTTGTCTAACTCCCGGTAAACGTATCGTTACATTTCCACCTTCGTTTTCTTCCCGCTCTTCTACCAGAGCTAGATTACCAAATTCTGTCAGTTTCCTTCTATTAATAAAATCCTTTAAAACAAAACAAAACAAAAAAAGAAACACAGTTTATATGGTAAATTTAACTTAATTATAATAATGAATTTTAAGTTAGATTCTTACGTCAACTGCGTCTAAGGAACGATTCTGAGTAATTTCAAATTTTTTTAATAAAATAGATTCTTTAACACTATAAATACAAACGTATTTTGATTGGCCTCCGGCTAATATACAATTTCCATCGGCCGTAAATGATAACGACGTAAATGCTCTGAAATTAAACAAAAGTAACAAATATGATAATGATAATCGTAGAAAATTTTTAAACAAAGACACATGAATATTCGATCATATATATGTTTACACGATAAACTTTATAAATCGTAGTCTATGAAAGGAAAATTAATAAAGCAAATTATGTAATGTTGTTTTTCGTAAACATAAAATCCATCGATTGAAAAATAAACTATAAACTTATCGATTGAACAATTCGTTATACGAAAGTATTTCACGTGTACAATTAACCAATTTATTACTTATAATTTACATCATTTTTATACCAAGACTTTTATATCATTTAAATCAAGTTTAGTTAACTCAAAATCGATAAGAATGAAATATTTTATCATTTTTAATAGACTCTGCAAAATAAACATAAGAATAAATTATAAGTGAAACATAAAAATATTCTGATTTTTATTCGATAATTTTCATTTTTAATTATATCAGAGTAGAGCTCAAGGTGACAAGATATTTTTTTTTTTAATTTACATTGCAATGAATGATAAAAATATATAGGATAATTAATCCTAAAATCAAAAAGATAAAACGTAAAAGAAAAAAAATATCATTGTAAATAGAAATAAATTATTACTTTTTGCAATTTTTACTAATTGTAAATAAATTCCTTACTTTCCCTCTAAACTTTTCTTAGCAGTTATCAAATCGGTGTCGGATCTCCCACTACCTAAGTCATTTCTTCCTTCTATTGTGTTTAACTGTGTTCCAGTCTTACAATCGAAAAACGAAATTTGACCATCCAGAGTTGCAACAGCAATTTCCGTACCATTTGGTTTGTATGTAACATACAAACCATCGGATATCAACTGTATTGTTTCATGATTGGAACCATTTTCAATTGCATTCCAAATTTTTAATGTCTTATCCCATGAAACCGACACTAATTCTGTACTTGCAGGATTTGGATTAAATGCCACACTCATAACTGGCCCTTCGTGTCCACTTAAAATCTTAAGAAAACATAAAATCAGCTAATATGCAATACGAATTGCAATGAATAGTCAAACAATGGATTCAGAACTGTAATATTCAATTGCTTTAACAATATAAATTGAAGCACAAATTGAGCCAACATTGATGGTATAGGGTGAGAATTTATTAATGTTTTATGTACTCGGAATCAACAAATATTTCATGCTAATTACCTCTAATAATGTTCCTAATTTTATACTCCACAAATATATTTCGAAAACGTCTTGCCCGCCAGCAACGACAAATTCATCGCTCGAATCCAAGGCGACGCAAGAAAATTGAACAGGTCTTGGAGAAGTAAAAGTTTTAAAATTTCGGTATCTCATTAAATCGTAGGCTCGGACAGTACCATCAAGCGATGCTGATAAAATGAATTTACGATTTGTACTGAATAGAACTCCAGAAATAGAGGATGTGTGATCGTGAAAGGTAACGGAGCAAAATCCACTAGACGTGCTCCATAACTTCAATTTTCCATCAGTACCACCGGTTACAATTAATTGTCCATCTGGACTATAAGCGATGCAGTTCATATTGCTGCTATGACCTTGCTGTTTCATGGCATAAGTCTCACTCTGCCATTCCCAAACTAATAACTGACCCAAATCTGCACTTCCTAGTGCAATCCAATCACCAGAAGTATTTAAAGCAATAGAAGAAATTCGTTGACTGGACATGCTAAAAATTAAAAATTTAAATGTTAAATAAGTGCAATTCACGTCATGAAATATTAATTATATGATATTCATAGGAACATATGGATTTAACATTCTTTACTCCTAAACCTGCCTTAATAGTAATTATATTAATTAAAATTGCTAATTTCATACTTATTGTATTTTATTATAAACATTTTATTAAGCATCGGGTTTTTTTTTTTAGGAAATGTAATATGTGAGATATGTAATGAATATTTGATATTATCAATATTGTGAAATATACAATATTATTGATTTTCAATTACAATACCTTAATGAATGAATCATATTAACTTCAGGCATTTCGTACAAAAAGAAAGCTCCATTATTAAATCCAACTACTAAAATATGAGTATCCTGATGATAAGCTGCTGCCGTTAAAACTGCATTCCTGTCACTTTTGTGCACTTCATCCGCTAAATAATACTTCCCCAATCTTTTGTACATTAATTTTTTAACGTCTTTGTTATCTATTTTGTCTTTACTCCTCGTTGTTCTCACTTCATCATTATCCATATTGTTGGCATTATCGATTAATGTTTTCTCACTTATCCTCTTTTCTTTTTCCGTCTTTTCTAAGGCCTTGTCCAAGTCTACATCATCTTCGCTATCACTGTCCTTAAGCTTAAGCTTTTTTAATGGTGGCTGGTACAAAACAAGATCGCTAGGCTCTATTGTACATTCCCATATGCAAAAATGTCCATTCCTTTCAAAATAATGAATTATATAAATGTATTAATAACAAACATAATGTCTCTAAAACGTTTGCACTAAGTGAATCGATGCGATTCAATACAATTATTGAAACAGATTTGTTTTCGACTCATTTTAATGTATCTAGGTTACCAGTATTTTAGTTACCTGCTAATGGTTAAAATATCATAGTTTTTCTTTTCAAAATAACATCCTACGATAGCGTCGGAATGACTTCCAAGAATATATTTCTTAAAGTTCATCCATTTCTC
Source organism: Ceratosolen solmsi marchali (assembly GCF_000503995.2). Lineage (NCBI taxonomy): Eukaryota > Metazoa > Arthropoda > Insecta > Hymenoptera > Agaonidae > Ceratosolen > Ceratosolen solmsi. The sequence goes on from NW_011948433.1 coordinate 755,420, forward strand.
GAGGCTGTATAGTCTTGTCGACTTATCCTTTGATCCAACAATAAGTAGCTTGGAATCAAACGACCATTGAATACAAGATACATCATCAACGGCATCGTGAAATACCTTAACCATGACAAACGGATTATACTCTCCTGTCAATAATCCAGGCGCCGTAAAAATAAAAACTAAAAATTCACTAGGATCATTAGGATGCTTTCAATAATTATCGTGTAAAATAAGCAAGCTATGCGTCTCTTAACGTTACCAGTGTTTTCTTTACAAACTGCAAAGTGCTTGCCATCTGGAGAAAACTTGATGCACTGCACTTTTCTCTTAAATCTATGTTTATGAATGATCATTTTACTAATCATACTGATTACATGTGCTTCACCCTCTAAAAATATTGATGTAAAAAAATATAATTATCACAAAGATACAAGGTTTACTTTTTAAAGAAATAAATTATAAATACATTGCAATACCTTCGTTAATAGCGATCAGTATATATCCATTTGGAGATAAATCCAGGGCATTGTAATTAAATCTACTTTCAATGGGTAAAGTTAACGACTTGTTGCTAAAAGAGAAGAAAAAAAAAAGAAAACAAAAAGAAAACAATGACAAATGAAAGAGGATAATTATTCGGTATAATGCACAAAGTTAATGGGCATGATTAAAAAATAAAAATTCAATGCTTACTTTTTTAAATCATATATGGTAATTCTATTTCCTACTGGACTTATAACGGACATGCCATCATTGGTAAATAGCAGATTACCCTTGTAATACACCGAGCCCAATAAATTGCTAAACTGTAAGAAGTAAACAATTTTAGGAGCATTACCAATGAAAACGGGAAGGAAAAGATAGCCGCGACATAATTCTTAAATAAACATTGTCAAATATTTCATTTATCCTTGTTGTTCAATAAAGTTTGATACAATTTTGAATAAAAAAAGGAAAATTTAACCATTGACTATCGATAAAATTTTCTGTAATAAGGATTGATGTAGCAGGCAGTACTCTCCTATAATGCCAATTATATTAACCAACGGAGCTCGATAATAACATCGAATGGGGGTAAAATTTAATAAAATAAATAAACAAATAAATGGACGTGCACTTGTAGGTTAAGCCAATATAACGTGGAATAAAATAAAAATTTTCATTCCCATATGATTTTGAGAAAAAATTTAAGAAGAAGAATCTCCATTACCTTATAGGCAAACTTCATTTTCGTACAATCGCTGTGACTACAATATTCAAAATAAATAGAGGTATTATTTAATAATCGAGGCCACGGCTCTCATCTTTAACCACGTTTCGACATTTAAATGACACGACTACGCAACATCCGGTGGCACTTGAATTTCGCGCTCCCCCTGAAACCTGTAGGATTGCGAGGAGCCATTGCATTCTCGGTCTGCGAACGGTGCAAAAAAAAACAAAAAAAAAAACAAAAAAAAACAAAAAAAGAATACACATACATGCATGGAAAACAATGAGGAATTGCAAATTAAGGGTAGAGGAAAGAGGCAATAAGTACGCGACGACGGAGAGTCGATGAAGATTCGAGTACTATCGTAAGATCGTGTTGATGGCGATCGACATGAATAAGACGAGGCATCGAGTCCCGCAAAACCTTATAATCGCCATTGACTGACAATGAAGAGAGTCTGTCTACCTGGCGTTAGGCAGACGGCCTCGGATAATAACAACGCCATCACCATAAAGCGTGACATTGAAGCGACAGAAGGTTCGCGATGAGCAATAACAAGCGTCTCATGCTCGTCACGCGAATAGCTAGGCCTCGACTTTCGGCCGACTAAAGTAGTCGTCGTTACCGCCCGCCCCGGACGTCATGTGCTCGCGGTGCCTCGGATACGAGCTCCGACGACGAGTCTTGTGGATGCGCGCGGCATCGGGAACAGCCGGCTTGCCCGGACTAAGCAGGTATCGAGGGCGAGCTTCGAATACTGGCTCTGTCATCCCGGTCCTGTCACCGGAGGGCCGGAGGCTCAGTATCTCAGGGGCGGCCGGCACCACGAGGAGTAGTCACGCGCTCCGCGTAACTCGGTCTTCGTCTCGGGCGCCTCATTGGCGGAGCGACCTCGGTGAGCCTGGGGGCCGACCAATCGCGAGAGTCTCGGGACCGTCGCTCGGCCCGTTTCCGGCTCACTCGCCCGTCACATGACGAAGTGCCAAAGTCGCGCTAGGGTAGGCCATATTTGACTCAGCGCGCACTGGGCCACGAGATAGCCGACGTCGCCGACACCGCCGTCTAGCGCCAGTCAGGACGAGTCTGCACCAGCGATCGACTCGTAGTGGAGGGGGCACCGAGACGACGAGACGTGACTGTGAACTAGAGGGGGTGTGAGCGGGCACGCGCAAACGAAAACGAATGGAACACGAAGAGAGAGAGAGAGAGAGAGAGAGAGAGAGAGAGAGAGAGAGAGAGAGTGAGTGAGTGAGTGAGTGAAAAGAGGCGAGAGGGCATCGAGTAAGCTGGCAGTCAGCAGAGCCTCTGTTTTGCGCGACTCATCGTACTTGGTGGACTCGTTGCTTGGACAGCCCAAGTCTTCCTCGGCACTTCCGTAGCTGCGACGACCAGTGACGCCCGCGAGGAGCACACGCAAACAACGATAACAGCATCGATAGTGGCAGCAGTAGCAACAGCAACAGCAACAGCAACAGTATCGAGGAGGCTTTAGCCACAGAGGGAAAGAAAGAAAGCGAAAGCGAGAGCGGAGGACGAACGAACACAAGATGAGCGGAGTGAACGAGCCGTTGCCCGATGGCAACCCGATTTATGGGCCGTTCTTCGGCGTGATGGGGGCCGCATCGGCCATCATATTCTCCGGTAAGTAGTCGTAGCGCTCGGTCCCGTGACTCGGGTGAGCGCGCGCTCGCGCCTTCCGTGGGCGTCGACCGAGGGCAGCTTCGGCCGCTTTTAGCCGAGCACGACGCATATAGAGTGGAGCAGAGCGAACTAGCGGCCCCGTCGTCGCCCCTCGCGCTTCCTCCCCATTCTTCTTCTCATCCTCATCCTCATCCTCATCCTCCTCGTCATCATCATTATCATTATCATTATCATTATTATTATCATCATCACCATCATTATCATCATTATCATCATCTCCATCATTATCACCATCATTATCATCATCATTATCATCATCATCATCATCATCATCATCATCATCCTCATCCGTTAACGCCATTTTTCCATCTGGCGTAGGTAAGCGAAAAACGTCCGCGATCAATGGAGCGGCGCCTGGCCGGTTTACGATCCACGACGTCGACCTCTCCTCCGAAGCATACTTGCCTCCCCACGTTCGTGCGCGGTGACCACGCAAGGGGAAGCGACACCTCGGTCGTCTGTGCCGACTGAGCATGGCTCACGACGGTCTCGTGACCGAGGCTTCGTACGATAGCAAATACCTAGAGGGTGAGAGCCGTTTGCACGAGGGGGTTACGGGAGGGAAAGGGGTAATCGGCTGATGGGTGGTTGGGGGGGGGGAGGGTAGAAGGAAAAGAAGGCGCCGTCGAGTTGTTCGTATAGTGAGAGGGATTCGAAGCGGGTACTATTCGTCGTGTAAACGGCATCCGTTATACATCGTGGCCGTTGGCCTTGGCATGCGAGCAACGCAAAGAGCAACGAAGAGCCATCGCGAAAAGTCGTCGTGGCGATGTCGACTTTGGCCTGGCCTCGTCCGTCGCTTTCGGTGCCCGTTTCATCGCCCCCCGTCACCCCGGTCCCCCGTTCATCATTCACCGGGATAGAAGACGTAGTCGCATATAATCGGGACCGGGGGCTCCTTCCACCCCGTGAGAGTGGGAGAGGAGGGGAACCGGTGGGGACAACGCACGGCTTCGACATATCGACGTCGTCTTGGTCGTCTTGGTCGCCTAGCGGTAGGAAGGTGGAGGTGGAGGTGGCGTTAACGGCGTCAACGGCTACGAGGCGCGCGCCTCGTGCACTTTTTCCACCTCTCGCTACTATTCCCTCGCGGCGCCCTCTCGCGCTCTCGGCTTGCGCCTGTCTGCGTTCGTGTGCGCGCGCCCAAACATCCATCCGTGTGTCCTTTTCGGGAAAATCAATACGAATAGTCCGTTTCCCGCGGGCAGCCGCTGTTCGAATCAATGGAACGGAGTTATGGCAAGGAAGCCGGTACTCTCGCGGCGAGTCGTCCTCGTCTCGTCAGCTGGACAATCGCGGTCCCGACTTTGTCCCCATCCCCAGCTCCGTCCCGAGATTCATAGATAGCTATACAGATAGAGATAGAGAGAGAGAGAGAGAGAGAGAGAGAAATAAAGAGGAAGAGATAGATAGATAGAGAGTCAACGAGAGTAAAAGATAGTCAGAGAGAGAGAGAGAGAGAGAGAGAGAGAGAGAGAGAGACAGCTGGGGCACGGACGTGAGAAACCTGCTAAAATTGTTCTTACGTCGTTATTGACTTTTCCAATGCTGCTATTGCGGGCCAACAGACTTCTTCTTACTCGTCCCGTTTTCAGCTCCGCCGCTCATTTATACAATGAAATACGGTCGAGCAAACATTACTCACTCTCGAATCGAGAGCAGCAGCAGCGACGGCGACGGCAGCGTCGTGCTCGTGGTCCTTCTCGTGCTCGTGGTCGCTGTCGTTGTCGTGCTCGTCGACAGCAGCCCGACGTCTAAATCCGTTTATAATGTTAAAAGGACGTTGACAGTCAATTTTATCAAATAAACTCGGGCATCCGTCGTCGGGCCTATATTAGATTATATTTGCCAAGCATTTTGGAACGAGTAGCTCACGATGTTATCGCCTTCTTCATCGATTTCGTTATTCAACGACGTGGCGGCGACGTTTCTCGTTGCAACGGTGCATCCTCCTCGTCTCTTTATCCCCCCCCCCCACAATACTTTGAGCGCTCGTTTAAAGCGGCGCTAAATGTCGCGACTTGCCGTCTCGGTATCTCCTTGGCCGTTTGCTTTCTCGCTCGCACCGACGTCACTTTAACGCGACAATTCGAGACAACGAATACGCCGCAATGCCAGCACGCTGGTGGAGCAGAAATTTTTAACCTTTTTCGTTTGCTAGACGAATCGTTATTTTCAGGCTCTCTTGGCTGCTACGTACCTACGCGTCGAGTGAGAGTGAAGTTTGTTTTGGGCGGGCGGGCGGGAAAGATTACGAAAGAGCGAGACTTGGACGGCGGTGTCGTTGATAGGAATCCGATAATTCCGTCGTGGCGCAACGATGTCACCGATATTAATTGCTCGGGCTTCCTTGGCTGTGTCGTCGACGGCCCTTATTGTAGCCCGACCACACTTATAAGGAGCAAACGTGCGTGTAATGTGCAACGGTCCCCGCCCGGTAAATGTACTAAATGCCTCGTCGTGTTGTTTACTAAAAATACTGAATGACCATCCGTAACGTCGAACGTGCCAATCAACGACGAGCGAAGAGTTTCGCGAATACGATGACGAGGAAGTGGAGAAAGAGAGAGTCGAATTCGCGAAATCGTGAGACGCGCGCGATATTTTGATAGCAGGCCAAATGGGCCAGCCGACACTTTCCGTCTCGCTTTCCTATTTTCCCTCGTCGGACTTCTCGGCGGCCGACGTATGCAGCGACGCATCGCCAGCCAAATTTTCCGAGGTCGAACGCACCCTATCCTACTTCACGCTTTCTCCACTTCCGTCCTACCTCTCCTCGTTCTATCTCTCTTCGACTCTCGTTACTATTCTCTTCTTGTCGTCGTCGTCGTCGTCGTCGTCGTCGTCGTCGTCGTCGTCGTCGCCGTCGTCATAGTCACAGTGGTCGTTGTATGATCGCGCTTCCTTGTCGTTTATTGGAACTATCGCGACTATCGCTCGCTCGTTTATCTGTCGGCCGAATTTTTACAGACTCGTTTAACGACAAACAAGACAAATAATTGAGAGTTTGAGGTTGGCTCGATGCTGACCGCGAGAAATGGAGTGAATAGTCGCGTGACGAACACTTCCATCGATGCCTATCGTGCCCGGGACGTGACGTACCTACGAAAAAGAGATTAATTAGTCGTGGAAAATCGTCGAACCGATCGAGAAAACGCTGGCGTTAAATTTCCGTTCAACGCTAGATTTCCGTGCAAAAGACACGGTGCGATGCGAGAACCACGCTTCCCTCCCTCGCGGCTCTTCGCGACGGCTGCTGCTGTTGCTGCTGGACTTACGTGATTGTCATGTGACTCGGCGCAACGTGACAAGCATGTGACTACAGGGCGTACGGACGCGCTGCACTTGAAAAAACTCTCTCGTCTCTTTTATATATATATATACGCGGCCCATTTTCCATTCGTCTTTTCATTCGTGCACCTATTTTTCCCGACTCTCCTCAACCCTCTCCTCCCCCCTCCCCGTCTATTATTATTCATTCATTATTTCAATAATTTGATGATCGTTCGAAGGACATTGTCGTGGATGCACGGTCGAGCTCGCAAAGTTACGCACTCGATGGAACTGGTAGAGACGGTCGTTTTTATTTGAAATTAAATCAGACGACGGATCTCCTAACAATTATATCGTACTGATTTTCGCACGAAAATTGGGCGAATTCATAATAATCGATCTTATGAAATGACCGCCAAATATAAAAATAGGGCGTAATATCTCCATTAGACGCTCATTTTGCGAGCCATTAATCTTGTTTTTCTTTTAATTTCATTGTCAAATTGCCATTAAGAGACTCCGGCGATTATTGTTATTCGATACTTTGTAAAGGATCGTGAGCAAAGTAATGGCCACAGCAGAAAGACCGAAGTAACATGAGAGGAACTATTGCATAAAGGCGGAAGTAATTTACTCGCTTACTAGCAGCATGTATTGTAAAATTGATGAAAAAACAATTTGTGAGAGTAATCTGTTTGCATCGACGTATAGTGGAATTTTTTTAAAAGGCTTTATAATACTCTCAAAGTTCACTATTATCGTTCATATAAATTAATGAACGTAAATTTTTTTTTCTTTTTTTTTTTTTTATCGGGCTGGCACTTTAGATTGCAATGGGTTACTCTGCGCAAAATCACTTAATATCCGACGAATTTAAAAATCATACGTAAAATTGCTAATGATGCTTTGAAACATTTTAAAGCCCCGGTGATGTAATGACAATCCAGCAGGTGCTCGATTAATTAACAATCATACGCTTAATCTCTTATTACATTTGCCCATAAATGATTTCTTCTCGACCATTTTTCATCGTTTCCTTTTTTAACAAACTTGCTAAACATCATTGATTGGCGTCGCAGCGATAAGAAGAAATTATTTGAAATTTGCAATTTTACCTTTATAATACTTCGCGTAGACTCGATCAAATGCTGAATATCTAACATGTTACTATCAATTTTATCATCTAGCGGCTCTTGCACCTCGATACTTTTACTCCCACTAATGGCGAATATTTATGTTTTATGGTAACAGCCCTGGGGGCAGCCTACGGCACTGCCAAGTCAGGCACCGGAATCGCAGCCATGTCTGTGATGAGGCCTGAGCTCATCATGAAATCTATCATTCCTGTTGTCATGGCGGGTATCATCGCCATTTACGGTCTAGTCGTGGCCGTCCTCATCGCCGGAGCTCTCGAGGATGCAAAAAAATACACCCTTTACAGGTTCGTGCTCCCGGACTCACGCGGACATTATTAATTTGTAATGATGAGCCGTCCTTGACAATAGCAAATCTATATTAATGTTCTTTTGAGAATTTTATTCTGTTAAACGGTACGCCAACGGCGAGTTTGGAACTTTAATACAAAAAATGCGAAATCCCGAAAATAGGTGAGTAGCAGAGAGAGTTGTTATGAAAAAACAGTAAATCAATTATTATTGATATTTAGAGTTGAATTATTAGATCCATGGATGAGAATATGAAGGTCTGTTTGTTTTTTTTTTTTTTTTTTTTTTTTTTTTTTTTTTTTTTTATGATACGTAAGTAATAGTGAATAAATTATTCAACTAATGTTTTTGCAAAATTTATCATCTTTTTTAACGTACTCTCGTAGTTTGACTAATCTGTTTCTCCTAATTTTAATATCTTTTTCAAGGTACGCTAATGTCAACTGCTCTCGACCCTACTCTCGACGGCAAAATCATTTACTGACATTTTATAACGAATTAAATCCATAAATTTTATTATCGATGTATTCCGAGAACCAGAAAATAAAATTGATGAAATAATTGATAATCGATAGAAACGAAAGACAATTCAAATATTTAATCATTCTATTTTAAGCATTATTAACGTATTAAAGTTACGACTCTAAATAGATTTAATTCTCTCCGTAAGCTCTTGCTTTAATTTCTTTGCAATTAAATGCATTTGTGTAACGAAGCAACTTTATTTGCTGAATTTGCTACTGCTTTTGTACCGCTTGAATGAGCTTATACGAGTTATTGCTTTTAATAGAACTCCAAGCAAGTACACAGTGATACATACGTGTATATAAATGCATATATATATATATATATATATATATATATATATAGACAGAGTGAAGCTGTTTTCTTTAATGTAAAGGTGATTCTTAAAATTGTTAAGATCACTGACAGATTAAGCATGATTTTGTCAATAAATAAACGGCCAGACTAAAAAGTCTGTAACGACTATACTCGCTCGTTACAACTGAATGCTCGGATCTTTGTTTTATTACCGTTTAGTATTACTTGCACCGTTATTGTTACACTTTTTTTCTAATTTCAAAAGTACATACATCGAAAATAGCCACGTATGCATGAGATTCCAGGATAATATTATAGATAGTGATTTGAAATTAAGCCGTTTAAACGTAAAACCCGGTTACTTATACCAATTGCACTGCTGAAGGTAAAGTAATCAATCCGCAACTGGGCTAAATAATTATAATAATGAGAAAAAGAGACGTCGATCACTGAGCGAATCACTTATGGTAATGACTCGAGGCATACATTTATTTACATGCACAATGCTTAACCCTAAAATGATCATTGGCTTTGCCATTTTCATGAAGATGATAAACGAGGTAACGAGTGCTTTATATTTTTTATAGAGGATTCGTTCATCTCGGTGCTGGATTGGCGGTCGGCTTCTCTGGTCTCGCCGCGGGTTTCGCCATCGGCATCGTGGGTGACGCCGGTGTCAGAGGAACGGCCCAGCAGCCGCGTCTCTTCGTCGGTATGATCCTCATTCTCATCTTCGCCGAGGTTTTGGGTCTCTATGGTCTCATCGTCGCCATCTACCTGTACACTAAGCAAAATTGAACAACTCGATCGCGACGCTCTACAAAAGGAAAATCCAAGTCATGATTTTCTCTCGCGATTCCTACGCTTATTATCTCCAATTGTTTGTTGAGCCTACATTGCTTAGTTGAAATGCGCCAACGATTGTACAATTATACATATACATATATATATATATATAGAGAGAGAGAGAGAGAAAGAGAGAGAGAAAGAGGGAAGAAAAGCGGTATTCCGTTATCGAGTCCTTCAAACTTCATTCGTTTACCATATTATAATATTCTCCTTTTCGTTCTCTCCTTCTTTTTTATCTTGTATTTTAAACGATAACAAAAACAAACCTAAAACGCGATTATAGATGGAGAAACATTTTTAGCGCGAATCGCCGGTTGTTTTCTTTTACTGTTCTGTGAAGGAAAAAAGTAATGAATAATCAAACAAAAATTAATAACAATTGCAAAATAAAATCATGATTTTGATTTCTATCGTAATCCGAACAGACTGGATTAGCACAACCCCGACACTGATTAAAAAAATAAAAACAACAAAAAAAACGTAACGAAGAATAATAATATCGAGTTGACGTCACTCGTGAAGGAACCACAAGACTTGTCGCCTCCAGCCAACGACAACTTTAATACACTTTTGAAACTCAAGTTAGAATATTATGAGCGTTCCGTCACGAAATTCCGTTTAAAATTAGCAACCGAAGTAAACACAAAACTCAACTAATCGCAGGCATATGCTTTTATTGCGCATATTTTAATGTAATCATCGTCAATCATCTCTTCGCATCCTCCCACAATTAATATATATGCATATGTATTAATATTATAATTCAGATCGATCGATTAGTTAAATCTAAGCTCTTAATGTTGAGAATGCTTTGCAATTACATGTATGAAAAAAAAAAACAAATGGTATAAATTAATGAAGCATTCACTTGTATAGTAAGCACTTGCAGTGGGTGCGAAAGACAAATAAACTTTAAAACAAAACAAAAATTAAAAAAAAAAAATAAAAAAAATACTTAATCGCGAGAGAGTCAGAGTAAAAGTTTGAGAGAATGAGATTCATATATACGCAACATTTATTAAAAGGTAATAATAATTATGAATACGGAGGGCGCAAGAGACGTCGGCGTTATATAAAAAAAGGCAACAGAAAATATGTCAAAAGACGACCATCGGTTTAAACAAACGAGTGGTTTGCCACCCCATATCCCATGCCGAAACCTTTCTCTTTCATCATTGTATAGTAATCATTTCTAGTATAGTTTGACATTGAATTATTAATTGAACTTATTGGCTCTACTGAGTGTATAAAGTAAAATAACAATAAGAAATGAAGATAAGCAGGCGAAAAGAATAACGTTTATCAATAAATGAACACTTAGCACAATTATATAAAAAAAAAAAGAAAAAAAAATATATATATAAATATATGTATACATACATAAAATGCAAGCGATGCGGCGACGATGATACAATACTGTTTATAACAAAACAAAAAAAAAACAAACAAACAAATCTAAGTCGAAGCTAGCCTTATGTAGAGAGAATGTGAGAAAGCGAAAAGACGTTCGAAAGATAATTCAACGTTACGATTGGAAAATTGAGATTGAAAACAGAAATAATAATAATAATAATAATAATAATAATAATGGAACGGATATATTCAACGGTTAAATTAGCATGATGGAGTGCACCAATGGCAGACCCATATACACGGGCACATACACGATAGTATTAAGTTAATCGAGAGAGGCTCTATGCACCTGCGTGGCTTAGAGAGAGAGAGAGAGAGAGAAAAGTTTAATAACACGTTTAATAATGGCAATGTTTCACCGGAGGTGGGTCGTCGTAGAAGACAGTGATCGACCCTGTGCGCTAATCTCGAATGAGCAAAAGGCACGAGAGAACAGCGCACAGCCACACACCAGCGCATGCACACTTAATGAATTAAGAATAGTCGTGTTATTTAGATCGAATATGTATTGAGGAATGCGGCACAAGGTAAAGAGAACTGGATCTATCGACGAGGCTATAAGAACCGTCAGACGGAAGGACAATATTGTTACGACGCAGAGTTTTGTGGAGAGAATTTTAATGAGAGTCTTTAAAAAAATTTGTACATTCCATAATAAGTTCGTTCAATTAATGAAAAGTTAAAAGCGAAGGAGAAAAAATGGTTAAGTAATTGTGAAACGACGAGGGTAATAAATGCAGGGACGAGCGGGGACGCTAACACCGCCAAAGGATACCGGAGAGAGTCCTCCGAGCCTCAGAGCGTATAGCCTTCGGCATACGCAACTCTCTTCGCCCTCGTGACGAGGCCGAAGACTTTCATCATTCGCTCGCTCACCCTCCCGCGGATCAACTCAACACCTCACCATCGAACGCTATCGCGAGCTCCTTGAAAGGCGAACGAAACGCAACCGCTCGTTGCATTTTATCATTGTGCAGTATTTCCTATTTATAAAAACAACATGCAGACGAAAACAAGCGCAACCTGCAGTTGCATTTCTGCCTGGTGAGTGGGTCAGAGAGGGGGGCGGTCAAGATAGGGTAGAATGGAGGTGTATTGTCATCACCAATTCGAGGCGAATTCGCTACCGACCAAAGTTTTTGTTTCGTCGCGTAACTCCCGTTAGCGTATGTTTTTGTTCTAATAGCATTTAAGCTTTTTAGCAAGATGCGACAGTGTTGCAGAAAATTTGTTGCGAGCTCGTCTGCGCTCAGGAGTAAACGTAAATACAACATCCGGGGTAATGGAACGGGAGTTGGGCAGAAATGCGCCTGCAGCTGCTAAGAAAAGATCGTAATCGAGATAATTTATTTAGAAACAAAAACAATAAATTCCAAAAAAAAAAAAAAGAAGAAGAGTCTACGGACCAGGACTAGGACTAACCGACGGACGGGCAACAGCAATAGACAAAAGGGGGGCGGGAGGGAACGAAGGCTCGTTCAAATTCTCATTGGAGGGTGAAAATTAGGGCGAATAAACCTGACAGCGGAGGATAATAGTGACGATCGCATAAGCGGATCCAAAAGTGAAAGCGAGATAGAATATGTGGCCAATATTGATAAAAATGAAAAGATAATGGAAAAGCAACACCGATAAGGCAAGGCATGAAAGAGAGGAGCGCGTGAAAAACTAAAAAATTAAGGAAGAGATATTCTCGAGTATTTAATTGAGAGATAAGTTAGTGGAAGATGAAGATTCAACGGGGGAGTGTTAATGAGCCGGGGAGCGCGGAGGTGGAGGTTTAACATTTTTTCTGCAGCGATAAATCCGTGTGAATTTGTGTAATAATCGACGCATAATTGAACCCAAATGTAATCATAATTATTATAAATGCACGTACCGAAAGAGAAATTTTTCAAAATCAATCGACTAGTATGCGTTACATTCTAATATCCTCTCTTTCGCAACATACACCCACACCCACACACCCGCCTGTGTATAAAATACGTATAAACATAAATACCTAATTGTATTGTCATATATTTATTGATTTATGTTTATACATTAGCATTTCTGTATCGAATATAATAAAATCTTCGAATTCCCTAAATGAGAGACAAAGAGAAAGTAAGTGAAATTAATTGTATGTCTGTATTGAAATATGTATACTATATGTATATATGTGTGATATCTATATATATATATATATATATATGCATATATATATATATGTGTGTGTGTGTGTGTATGTATGTATGCATATACGTATCTATATACATATAGATATTTTCAGTCCTACACATGAATCTATATAGTGCGCGCGTGTGTTGTACATATGATGAAATTTTGTCGATCCTTTGTGCTGTTATTAATAATGGCTTGGAACTAGAGATTCGTATGAATCTCGCATAATATGCTAAGAGCTCTTGTAGCTATTGTCGAGCATGCGTGCCTGAATGAATGTCAAAGAAATAAATGAATAGTATCAAAAGAAACGGCTACAGTAAGAATGAGAAAGGGAATAAGGTAGGGGAAAGAGAGAAATAAGTAAGAAATAAATAATAAAAATAGTGAGCAAGTTGATTGGAAACCAGTGGAAAAAGGTGAGTCTGAATATTAATGAATGAAAAAAATTAGAGAAATAGTGTGCATGTATGATACAGAAGTTTTGCACTGGTAGGAATAAAAATGATGAAGATGACGCCGCCGCCTCCGCTGCCTCCCTCCACCCACCCACCCTCAACCCCCAAATCCCTCACCCATAGTACTATCTTCCAGTGTTACTAGTAGATTCATTGTTGAGCGCTGAAAGTGATACTGATCAATAAATATTTATGTTATGATTCGTCCTCGATGTTACAGAAAATCGTGTTTAATAAAAATTTAATTTGGACAAACAAATATCACTCTAATCTATCTTTAATTTCCTGTCCTATATTAAAATTATCATAATAATAATAATAATTATTATTATCGTTGTTGTTGTTCTTGATATGAACTTCATATATATTGCCTTCGATGTCATTAACATGTTTATAACATTAAAAAATGAAGAATAAATGGCACTCGTCTATTATTATTATTTAAACAATAAAGTTTAAAAATTTTACGCAAATGTAATTTTCCAGTGTAATTTAATAAATTATATCTGTCTTATTGATAGATTACGATTTTCTTTTTTTTTTTCAGGCATAAATTTTATAAATAAAAAATAAACAAAAACATAAATCTTATAAAAATGTAACATCAACTTCTTATCATGTTAATGTCCTTTTAAAACTTTTTGAATAAAATTAAAGTACCAGCTGTAATCTATATTTAATTAACTAATGCAACTAGAGAAGAGAATTCTGCTTTATCGATACTTAAATATCGACATTTTCTGATATTATTGATAAAGAGATAAAGGTAATAGCTTTAACGTAAATTATAAATTACTAAATAATAAATGACATTTTAATTATAAAATGTATATATTTCTAAATTGTTTTAGACGTATAGCAAGTACAAAAAATATGTAAAATATTTTCATTTTAGTTAACATATATAAATTAAATATATAATGAGTAATTTAGAAATTTATCATTATTTATTTCTGCCTATGTGTTAATAATTTCTTAAACTATCTTTATTAAACATATTCAAAATTGTTGCAAAACGGTACGTGAATCCGTAAGACAATGCCATCAACAACTATATACAATTATTAAACAATAAATAAATAGTATCTTAATGGCGCAAGATTGATCGATTTCAAGGTAAAGTTACAAAAAATTATGCATTTTCATAAATTTCATTTCCCACAATCCAATTCTAATGCTGTTATCGTCTCTGCACTGAATTTCAATGTCAAATTATTTTTAATCATTTTTTCAACTTGATTATCAAATTCCCTCTATAATCATTGACAAGGCAGATGTTATTTCAATGTCAAGGCTTATCCAATATTTAATAATCTCATCATATTTATATGAGTATCTATATTTCCTTGAAAGCTATTTATATGCATTTCAAATTTTAATCGAAGGAAAAAAATTAAATAAAACCAACATAAATTCACTTTAAACGATACACTGTGATACATTATTCATTCACAATAATTGATACGCCGGTTAATTAAAATGCAATCAACAGGAAATAACTTCAAATTTTATAATTAGCTGTTTCACGTCATTGAAATTAAAGACTAGAGTGTTTTATATAGTAGTCGGTAAAGTTCTCCAATGCCTTTGTTGCATATTTTCATATAATAATTGGAGACAGAGTAAATGTAATGTCACAATGTAAAAGCATTCGGTGTCAAAATTATTCTTGTCAAAGTCGAGGTATGGCTTAACCGTACAGCAATATGTTTATAGAGCGCATACGTAGCTCAGAAGGGAAAAAAATGCTTAAGAGTTTCATATTACTACGAACGAATAGATTTCCAGTAAATTTGTTTGTGCATGACAAAGTTTGCATTTCTTGCAATTACAATACTCAAAATTCATTTAAAGAAGTTGAAAAAATATTAGAAATATTGTCAACCAATGCCAAAATTATACCTGTGACTCCAAGAATTTACATACACATAATCGTATTTAAATGCTCCTCAGGATCTCGTATCATTAGGAGAAAAAAAAAATGCCTCTCATCTCGGACGTAAATCTCAAAGAATTACTCCATCGTTGCTGACAAATCACGAGGTCTTATTCCGCGCACTTGACTTTTACTTACGCGTATTCATACGGAATGTAGTTGCAAACTTATTTACAAAGAGCCACAGTAGCCATATAGTGTTCACCAGCGACAGAAATTGCGCGTAAGGAAATTTTATTTCCTTGAATGAATGAATAAATGATAGCACGTATAAATATTTTTAATAATCGCGAGTCATATTTGGAACATAAGCCGTAAGTTCTCAGCATCAACAAAGAATAATAATGGATAATAGAAATTTTCAATCGTTCGTTATTATTGTATATGTGCAGAAACCATTACTGAGAAATGCCAAAGGTACATATATAGGGGCCCCCAACAATTTTACACAAAGTCCAACAAATTTACAGGTAAACAGATTTGATAAGGAGATTAAAAAAAAAAGACTAGAGTATGGAAAAAAAGAAAAAATTGTAAAAGCAACTTATTGCCTACAGCTTCAAGATGAAAAATTGCTCCGGATTGCGTGACCACTTTTTTGCTTTTCTCTCTGTGCCAAGCCACGTGCTAAAGAAGGAAGGAAGATGCGATTGTGCTCTAGACAAAACATCGTTCAACGCTCAACTGATTTTTCCTTTACCTTCCACTTCCACGTCCTTTTTTCCAGATCTATATTGATAAGAGATGAAAAAGTAGAACGAACTATGGAGTTGTATTTGTTTTTTTTTTTTGGTTTTTTTTTCTCAGAAAACTCCAAGTAAAAGTGAAAGAATGGTAGAAAATTCTTTTCGCATATGCGATATCTCCATTTTATTGAATTTCGCAAATAAAATAGCTAGGCAATTCGTTCGTTGAATTCGTAATCCTTGAAAAGATTACAATTTATTTAATAACTAATACTTAAAATTTTTAAACGTTACTTTAGCCAAACATACATGAGTGTGTGTGTCTGTGTGTGTGTGTGTGTGTGTGTGTGTGTGAGTATGCATGTCGCTCATATTTTCTCTTTCTCTCGTTATTACTCTAATGCTATTATTGCACAGAAAAATGCTAGTGAAAATATTTTCTATATTACCCAGAATCAAACTATTAATATTATAATTAAATAATTCAAACATTGAAAAATAAATTAATTTTGTTCGTTATTTTACATCTAACGACATTCTGGACATTATTGCGTAAAAAGTCAATGTTCTGAATACTCGATGTAGCAGTGTCCTTATTCTTATATTTCTAAGTAGTCAATAGTTTAATTATCGATGTTATCGAGAGCTGCTCTTATCTTATTAAAGCATTTTATACGACAATTTAAGCATTATATCCAGTTATTTCAGTAAATTAACAATTACAAATAATAATAATAATAATAATAATAATAATAATAATAAGTCTTGGAATCGAAGATTTTTGTAAAATTATTTAACCAAATATCATAATTAAAAAAAAGCAATTAAAAAATTGTCATGATTCTATAATCGATATATTGTTTACTTAACTCACTCCCGAACAATGCTAATAAATTATTATTCATAAGCTCTCAACGCTTCGTAAAATTTTTATAATTCATTATTCTTATTCTTATTTATAAAAAAATTATTATAAAAAATACAACAACAAAAAATGTACTGAAAAAGTAATGAACAAAACAAGTTTGCGCGGTATAATCAGTTTCAAACAATTCTGTCATTAATATTATTAAAAATTAATTGATAACTTTGTATCTTACGATAAAGTATAATTATGTTGAAATGTATTAATATGTAATAAGGTGTGAACATGATAAGTGAAAAAGAAAATTTAAACGATATAATGCATAAACGGGATTGTTGAAATAAATTAAAAACCAGATAAAATAAGAGCGGAACTAATATGCTAATGAAGAAAATAAGATTTTACAAAATTAACATACATAAATTAATAATGATTAGTACTAAAAAAAAAAAAATTAATAATATTATACACTGTTGTATTATTGCATGTTCAGAAATCAATATTAACATTGTTTAGACATATGCCTGTTACGAATAGATAATTTTCAAAGCCGTTGGTTGAGTAATATACTATTCAGTACGTATTAAATACCGAAAATAAATTAAAATAAATTTGGATATAAATATTAAAATTAAAGGAATAATAGTGTCTTATAATATGCTAAAATATATATAAAAAAAAAAAGAATAACAAAAATATTAATAAATCAAAAATTTAAAAGATTCTACATGTTATTTTCTCATATTATGTTACTAACGAATATTTTAATTTATTGCAATATATATATATATATATATGATAGATAGATAGATATAGTCACTGCTATTAGGATGAATTTTTTTAAAAATTTGTTATGATTTAAATCGACAAAAAATTGAATTCAAATCAAAATATTATTTAAATATTCAATGCAATTATCAATGCACCATGATTAAATATAACAGAATAACGAAATAATTGTTTTATATTTCATTTAATTTAAATATTATTAATATTTTTAAACTTAACGATACCTATGAATTAATAACATAATATTTAATATTATTAGTATAATCAACTTATAAAAATGTGCTTTTATTAATTACAGATAAAAAATGTATGAATTCTCAATTATTTTTTCTTCTGATCTTATATAACTTTAAATACTCACCCAACACATTATTAAAATATTTAAAAGGTTTATAATAAATTTTTAATCAATGATAGACGAAAATTAAATAATAAATTTGTATTGAAATAATATTAATTGTTTCACATTTCTAAACTATTCATGAAAAAATGTATGTATCTTGAGTTATTCAATTATCGTTATAAAAACATTGAGGTAAGTTTTATTGATAATTAATCTCTCTAATACCGTATCATGAAATTTAGCAAATAGCACTCAAAAAATTATATTCAAAGCTAATTTTCATTGACAATTTTAATCGTCATTTTCTTTATTTTTATAAAATAAATTACAAAAATTAAAAGCCAAAAATATAAATAAAATAAATCTCTTGCTTCTTAGTAAATAAGAGACAATTTGAAAATTCACCATGTGGGTTTACTTTATTCGAAGGAAAACAATTATCATAACAAATTGTTTGTCGATTAGACTGAATTTATTCATTTGCAAAAAATGTAATTTCAATAAGAATGTTTAAGATGAACATTTCATTAGAATGTCGCACTTACACAATTCAGGCTACTATTAAATTATTATTCAGTTCAATTTTTTTACTATTTTCACTCATGTTTGACCAATTATTAATTAAAACTTAAATTAAATCAAAAATAATTATTTACTCTTAAAATAAATATAATTCACTTTAATTAAAATCATCTTGTATAAAAATTAAACTGATTTATACATAAATTTTTAAACATAAAATCGAGCCAGATAATGATTTGAATATTCAATCGCTTTTGTTAAAAAAGAATTGGTAAAAAGGATAGTTTTTTTTTTTTTTTTTTTTTTGGTTGTTTATCATTGCTCACGAATTCTTGTACCATTGTTAAAAAACATTAATAATAATAAAAATAAATAAATAAAAAAAAAAATAATAATAAGACAAAGAAGAAAATCAAATCTTGGAATAATATGTAATTATTCTTATTAAGCAATAAAAAAATCAGTTCATCCTATGAAAAGTTTTATTAATCGAATTGAAAGATTCTTGTTGTATGATTCATCTTACTGTCCAGATCATATAAATACGTAATCGATTAAAACTCGTACTCGTAGTTTTTTGTTTTTGTTTAAGTTGTTTAGACTTTATAATCTCATGTCACTTTCATATACTTACAACACAATATATGATGAATAGTGCAATGGTCGTATTGAAAGAACAAGTAATACTGTCGAACTATTTTTGATACTATTTTCTTTTATTTTCACTCGAAAAGTGTTAGCGCGAGCGAAAAAAATTTGTGTCCATTTTTTGTAATAAAACTGTCGAAGTAAGCAGACGCATTTTAATACATCAAAATAAAAAATCGAATTTTTATTTTTGTTACAATTATAAATTTAATGATTTTCACTTTCAATTTAATGTAAACTCAATTTGTCAAATAGAAAAATTATTCACTCTAGATATTATTTTGACAACTTCATTGAATTACGTTGCATTGAAAGGAAAACAAAAATATAATAAATTTTTTGAAATGAAAAAAACTATGATATTATTAATTCTTTTGTTTTGTAAATGTAAAACAATAGAATAGAATAAACAAAAGATAGGCTTATATTTTTTTTTTTACGTTTCTTTCTTTTGGTGTATTCTTGCGTGTATTACATTTACGAATTTTAATGACATACGAAGCGAGTAGACAGAAAACGCATGAATATACCACATATAGCCATTAAATATTACACTATAATGTCGCTACAGAAAAACTGTATGCCACGTGCAAACAGATACTTTTACGCTGAAATAAATATTATGTCGCTACAGAGTGAGGATTATTCGAAGGGAGCAATATGAATTTAATTGAAGCGCGACGATCTTTTCGTTATCGAATTAAGATTTCGTCCTTTATAAAACTTGTACTGTAAAATGATAAACCGAAACTAGGAGAAAAGAAAAAATTTTTTTTTAACATTCAATGGTTAATTCAGACGTAATGCAAGTGAGGTATAATTCATTTTAGATAAAGCATTCTCAGTGTCCCTTTTACAAATATTGTTATTAAAATGTGTAAACTGGCAATGAAATTTTAATTGCTAAGTGTCTTTCAGTCCAAGATTTTCTCCATTAATAGAAAAAACTTCTGACTTAAAGTTGTCATCATTACGCTGTCAATTGAACCTTCTTCCAATCGCGCAAAATGACATTACAAATAAATTTTTATTATGCATATGAAAAATGTATAAAGACTTTTTTTCTTTTGTATGTTGTAACACGAAATTATAGGACACTCAACCGACTTTTAAATTAAGGGGAAAAGTCACAAGAAAGCAAGCTTGTTCTATACAGAAGACGTCAACGGAAGATTATTTCCTTTTATTTTTTTGAATTTTCTCAATATTCGTGTAAAAAAGACCCCTAAGTTAATCGGTCGAATGTCCCATGTTAATTATTGCCAAGCAATAAATCTAACATAACGTACTTCAGATACATGAAATTGTTCATTTATTTTTATTTATCTCTAGCTTCCCTTGATTTTTTCCATTCAGATTACTTCATTATTTGTTTTTGTTCATATATTTATTTTTTTTTTATATTTTTTTTTTTTTTACAGAGGATGGACATCTTAACAAACGTTCAACTTCAACCTTTTGTTTCTTAACGCTTCAGTCCACTGATAACAAAAGTTCTATGTACATACGCAATTATTAAAAAATAACTCCTTTAATTTAATTTTTTTTTTTTTCAAATAACTTACTTCTTTATACAATGTGAGCAATTTTTGGCCATATGCAAAGATATTATTAATTATTAAAAGCTTATTAAAAGGAAAATAAATAAATTAAAAAAAAAATAATAATAATAAAATGCGCCTTTGGACGTAAAAGTAAAACGAAATCAAAATACAATTATTGCACCAATATCCAGGCGAACTTCAATTTAATTAAAGATCGACGGGACTGAAGGTTACTGAAGTAAACGCCTGAATTCTGTTTTTAAATTTTTTTTTTTTCATTTTTTCTTCTTTTTTTGCTTAATTCGCTCGAACAACATTTTTACTTGATAATTTTTCATTATAATTCTACTATATATGTTATTTAATGGATTTTCTAAACTCAGAGGGAAATGTAAGTAATAAGAAAGGAAACGAAGGTAAAAGGTTTGAAAAATTGTTGGTCGTCGAGAAAACAACCGGAGGAGCTTCTTTAATAAATTACACCAAGGCTTATTTATTCGATTTTTTTTTTCATATAGATTTAGTAAATGTCACTAGTTTTCGTTATGTAGTTTTCTTTTTTATTTGGATGTGACGTTGGCTGCTGGTTATTACATTAGTAATTAGTTAATCGCATTCTTGTGTATTTACGGTTTTCTCCTTTTACGTTTTGGTGCAATGATGCAGCAAGTATTAGTAATGTATTTTCCACATTTACCACTTCAAAGGCAAAACATTCAAAGCATCATAATTGTTTTTCAGTACTTTGAAGCGTCTTTAGTCACCAGCCAGCCGACTTCTATCATCTTTTTTAAGGTTACACTCTTTGAGATTAAGATCAAAGTTTATTTGTCAAAAAGTCGATAATCGTTTGGACATTCGTACGAGTGAATATCTCAAATAATTCATTTGGTTAATAACGTTAATACGCAGTAATAATTCATATTAAGTGTAAAAGTTGGTACACAGAGATAACAGGCTGCTCTCTTCTGATCGCAAACAAAAAGACTTATAAAACGTGGCACGTACGTACACAATACTAGACAAAAACTCGGACAATACAAATCAGATTAATTTTTTTACTGTTTCACCCTATTTTCATTTAAACCCCTTGTTTATGATGTTTTTTCATATTTTCATTTTATTTTTCTATCTTAAACGATGTTGTTTTTTTTCTGCGCGGATAGTCATTTGCTGGCCCATTATTATCATTTTGTTTTCTTTTCTTCTCATTATAAATCATAATATTCAATATTCTAATTATCTAGGACATTAAAACTTCCTGCTCACAGATATTGCCGTGCACCGCCCATAGATCCAGATTTCAGCATTTATTGTTTACTATTTTTTTTTCCCTGTCTTTTTCACTGTTTTAAAGCTTTGCCTTGCGTCCGTCAATTATCGCCATTACGGTATTTCTAAATTTTTTATTACTGGAGGGCACTGACAAGCTCACAGGAGGCTTGTTATTTTGATAGAGGCAACATAATAGATGAAACCAAAACCTTCGGCTCAGTTAGATTATGAGATAGTAAAAATCTATCGCAAATCATATATATTTTTATGTTCAGCTTCCCATCTGGGGCTCCTTCCTCTTCTTAGTTGTCGCCTTTTTCGTCGTCTTCATCATCCTCATCTTCGGAAGGTTGCTCAGCTAGCCATGTTAACCAGGCATTCACCTTAGAAAGTAAATACCATACGTTAGTTTATAGGCTTTTAAAAATTATATCGACATTATAAAACTAAATTACACAAAAAATGTATAAATTAATACTTTGAATATTGTATACTAAATTTAACAAATTTAGAAGAGATAAATCATTACACAAAATTAAGGTAAATTACAAATTTAAATGATATATCTTTGAATGAAAGTACAAATGTGAATTTTTTTTTTTATGAACCATTTGTAATTATAACAATTTGCTTTATTAAAATATGTTTCCCTGATATTATTTATCATGAAGATATATTTTTTGGAGGCACTTTTTATATTTCATTCTTTACAAAGTGTTTGCATCTTTTGTCTTTGAAATTTATAACTTTTCACTAAGAACCTGTTAATTATGATAAAGATTTTGAAAACTAGTTTGAAACAGCAAGATGTCTAATTAATTACCTGGAACAAGGCATCACCCTTCCCTGGATAGGCGTCGTTGACGTCTTCTTTCCAACGCATGAAGGCCTCTTCATCGATAATTGAAAGATTGTAAAGTGCTATAAACCAACGTAATAGCATTCCCTTAGGAAAGTTGTGCGACAAGCAAAAGACTTGAAGTGAATGCACGGCAGTGACCTGGGATTCGATGGTTGGCAGAAGTGTCTGTAGCATTCGTTGGTATTTACCCAACAAGGCTAATTCTTTTTCTTGCAATGCTTTCTCAGGGATGATGGATGGATTAGTTCCAGATGGGAATGTTGTTTCCTGTTCCAATTTTACATTTATTAATACTGTCATATAATACGAAATTGACTAATTTTTATTCTGATATTGAAAAATTATACTAATATTTATTTCTTTGGATGTTACATTAAAATACTTTCATTACTACAATAGAATTACTTATTAATAATTTACTTAGATTCGGGCAATAAAACAGTGCAATAATCCAACTTTATACATATGTATATATTATAATATATCTCAATCTTAAATAATTTCAATCATTTAAGGCACGATCATTAAATACCTTTTATAAATTTAATATACTCAGAGTATCGTACATTAATGCTAAAATTTTGTGACTTATTATAATAAATTATCTGAAATATTTAAAAAAAAAAAAATTTTTTTTTAAGCAAATAACTTTGTTTTTAAATGTATTTCTAAGCTACGTGTGCATTCAATTTGGTTAACATTGATCAACTGCATCTTATCTGAAATATGAATGTTAAGTTACACGAATATTGTAGACTGTAAAATTTCTAAATTATTATTTACTACCTTGGATGCAAATACACGAATCTTGGATGCAAATACATATAAAAAAGATTGATAAATAATGTATTTACTTTAGTGTTAGTGAATTTATAGGGCAACAGGTAGATCAATAATGTAATAATATGAATATGTAAGATATATTTGAAGTTTTAACAAGAGATTAAATCGAATTTTTTGTTAAGATATTATTCAATGTTCAATGTTTATCGATAAATCTCTATTCAATTTGTCTTAAATTCTATATGAAAATATACATCTTTGTAAATTTGCATCCTATAAATGTTCATCATTAGAAATAGGAAATTTAATCGAATTAGAAAATGGATTTGAGTAGAAATATGAAAGATATATCAAGAATGTAAATGGGAGGGTACGAGAAAATTGTGCAGTAAATAAGCCGGGAAAATAAGGATAGAAGCCAATGAATTTGACGCACCTGAGTAATGTATTTAAGTAGAACTGTAATAAGAGCATTGATAAAACCGGGATCGGAATGGTGCGAGAGATCGAGCTTCTCCTTGATCCACTTGTAGAGGCTATTTGGCGCTGGATCGCTCTCGAGCTGACGCCACATGTCGCCTTGAATTCTCAAAAGCGGGTAGAGGAAGGTGAGATCCCTGTCCTCGAGGATCTCACCGAGGCGTTCCTTGGTCTTGTCGGCCTCCGGCAACTGGCTGATGAGATTGAGCTTGCTCTCGTTGAAAATCTGGGTGAGCGCGGCCTTGCCCTGGCTCTTGTGCAGCTGCTGTAGTGTGAGAAGGAATAGCGGATAATGCTGGCCGTTCTCGGTGACGTTAGCCAGGTCGGCGAGCTGCATCATGCCGTCGGTAATGGCGCGCGCGGTCAGGTGCGCAATGTGGGAGGCGACACAGGGTATCGCGCTTTCCTTCTCAGCCATCGAGTTCACGACTTCTTTCCAGCCGTCGTGGTACTGCTGGGCGCTGAAAAGAGTCTCCTTGCGCAGCTGACTGGCGAGGTCGGCCGCGAGGTTGCGCTCGGCGTCGCTGCGCTCGAGACTGCTAGAATAGACGGTGCAGACGGCGTAGCGTAGGAAACGCTCGGGTATCTTGAGCTCCTTGAAAGCCGCAACTGCCTCAGTCAGATTCCCCTGTGCGACGTACTCGTCCATCATGGCATTGACCTTCTTCATCACCTCTTCCTTGGTCGGGCCCTTGTCCTTCCGCTCGCGGGCCTTCTCGCGCTTATCTAGCGGACCCTGCTTTATCACGATGCTCGAGGGCGCTTCCTTGGAGAGAAGCGGCGGACTCGGCTTCCGCAGCGCAGCCGCGCGGATAAGCGGCGACTCGGGGATACGACCCGGAAAAAGCTCTATCCCCCCAATAGGCAGGTTCCCTGTGGGTGAGAGGGGAGCGTGAGAGGGGGCTGGTGGCTGGGTGCTAGGAGGGCGTCTCAAAGACCTACTGTTGTTGAGCGGCAGACTGGGGCTGATATTGGGCTGCTTGAAGATCATAGAATTGGCCGAAGGTCTAAGGGAAACCTCCTCCGGTGGACCGATAAGCATTTTGTTCTTGTTGAAGCGCACCGGCTCCTTATTTCCATCTGCAATAACGGTAATAATATTAAAATGCGTTGGGATGGGGAGGGGGGGATTGAACCGTAGCCTCGTATGCGTCGCGCGCAACTACTACCACTACTCACTGTTGTAATTCTGGGGCGAGCCGTGCTGCTGTTGGCCGTGCTTGCCCTGGTAATTGTTCGGATGCTTGATCTGGGTGGGGTAAAAGGCCACCGATTGGCCCCGTTGTCCGTGTCGACCGTAGCCAGCGACACCGGGCGGAGAGCCCGAACGAAAGCCATTGGGGCTGAAGGCCGAGCTGACGAAGCCCGGCGTGCTAAGCGGTATGATGCCCAGACTATCAACGTCGAGGCTCACCCGGCCCATGCGCCGAAAGAAGTCGTTACCCATGGAGCGGCCCCCGTCGTCTCGATTGCGGCCGTAATAGCCGCCTGGACCACCAGGACCCATGCCCCCGCCGGACCGTGAGTGATCGTCCCCGTCGTTGCGAATTTGGTTAATGGGCATGGGACCCTCGGTGCTCGTCGCCTTGCGTGGCATCCAGCCGTTGAGCCTCAGCTCGATCACGTCTCGCAGCATAAAGCGGATGCGCTGTGGCAGGTCCTCCCGCTTAGCCATCCGGCTCATACGGCTGAAGTACTGTTCCATGAGCAGAGCACTCTTGTCCGTGTCGAGGACGCGGCCGCAGGTGCGCATGATCTGGCAGAGGCACTCGATCTCCTCGGTGGGGTCCCCCCGGGATCCGCTGCGCCTCGTATGATACAAAAGCTGTTGGATGCACTTGTGAAGGGTCGGGTTAGCGACGATCTTAAGCTTGCCGAGCTCCCCGATAAATTTGATGTTGCCGAGCATCTTGCGCTTGGACGCCTGCCGGCGCTCCTCGTCCTCCGGACTGAGATCCCCCAGGCTCTCGTATGCCTCATTCGCCTTTGAGCGGTTGTCGAACTCGTGCCGGCACGTGTTGAGCAGCATACGCGTGAATTTGCTCTCTGAGTCGCTCTCGCCAAGTTCGAGATGGTTGATTCCGATGTGGCTGTGGAAGCCATGACCGATGTTGCCGCCATGCTTCTGCAAGTTCTCCAAGTTCGAAGCCTCTTCGGACAGCCGCTTGCACAGCTGTGCGTACATAGAACTGTATTTCGGTTCATCGAGAGCTTTGTCGAAGATCTGTTGGAGAGGAGAAGGCAAAAAACAAAAAAGTATTCCATTAATCGATGCCTCGTACCGCCGCTCTCGCGCGTTCTCTATCATCTCTCTGTAGCTCTCTTTCTAGGCCTCACGCCTTGCCTCGGCACTCAAGAGGAAAAATCGTCAACGTTAAAGATACGTCTGTGACCCATCCCCGTTAAAAATTTTAATTATGTTATCGGGTTAGTGCGTGCTCTGGTTAGTTATTTCGGGTGCCACCGCAACCCAAGCGTACATTTACATCGTCCCAACCAATATTCTTGTTGTTTGTCACCCCTTAGACTCATCGCAAAATAATGATAATGTTCCACATGTTACCTGTCATCCAATTGCAGCGTTAATATACTTTACAGAAGAGACATGTTTATAAATAATTATTATGAAGAATATAAATCTAAGGCGATGAATTTCGACGCCCTTCGAGAATGTGAACTCTTCTCCAACTACGCATTTATTGCTCAATCGTCACATGCCGACATTTGACCGATATTTTACTTCCCATTCATTTTCATAAACATGCTTCTCTACAACTTAATAATAATCACCCACGAACGATTATTCTTCCAGTTGATGTAAGCAAGCACTCGGTTAATAAATTGCGTCATGAGATGTCGTTCATCGAGAACAATCAACACGAGACGTTACGCTCGTTCTTTCTCATCCATTTATAATTTGTCCCGGACTTAATTATACGTTCGTTAGATTGCCAGCGCGATGAGCGCGCTTAACTAAGTAAAATGTTTATTAATAGCACAGCGCTACCAATATCCAGAGCCTTCCAATAACTTACAACGAGCTGTCGTAGTAGTGAGCGAGAGAGCGCACCGTTGAATTCTACACGGAGCATATCGAACCGTTACGTTTAACAATTTGCCCATAATATTATACAGCTTTTTCAGCACACTCGATGCTTACACTGGTGAATGACGGAATATGTCGCGTCTACTGCAGGTAAACTACAGGTGTTTACCGTTTAGCAATGAAGTCAAATTCGCCCCGCGCACCACAAAACTCAAAATCGTTCTGTCCCAATATCATTGCGCGCGTAAATCAGTCGAACGCGAGAGCAAACGTTGCGCATTTACATTCTTAACTTAACGTAATGGTACATAAAAAGCTTTTTTAAAAATATAATGAGAATAATTTAGGCAAGAGTCGACTTACCAAATATATGAGGCCTCTAAGAATATCATGAGAAGTGAGATCAAGATTGAGCAATTCGTTGCTCAGCTTTGCGAACTTTTCCGGGGTGAGCTTGTTAAGAATACCCCGCACCTTTCTGTGGAGGACATCACTTCTGTTTTCTGGGGTGAGCGCATCGCGTCTAATAGTTGAAGGAGGGACCCAGCGTTGCTCAGTGGATAGGGAGCGATTATCGTCCCTGGAAGGCATCGAATCTTTTAGTTTCGTGTGGATTTACAGCGCGTCACGCAGGAAAGGTGTTTTTAACGTTCGTTCAGTGGGGTGGAAGTGGTGGTTTTTAAAATAGGAGTATCGAGGTTTGTTGGTCGGCGGTGATAGGAAGGATGAAATGTTTGCTTTGTGTACAAGGGCGCGCGATATGCTCTTTTTGGATTTATCGATTGTTCGAGAGGAAGCAGCTCGCGTATTGTGACTTGTTTAGAGCCTAGGTAACAGTGCAGGCCCTGACCTTCCTCCCGAGACACGAGAAGCACCCCCCGGTCCTGTGGGGTTGTCCGTTGTTGCGCGTGTTTTGGGCCCCACAACGATAAATCACAGCACACAGTTCTTCGGATGGTAAGCTGAAACAGAACAGGAAGGCACAAATTAATCGTTGATCTAATTTGGGCCGCCACTTGCGCGAAAAACTTTAAACGATGGTAGCACTGATAAGCCACGACCGATCAAATCATGTAAATTGTTTCAGGTAGACGGGGCACTGCCGATTTGCACATTATTTATTATACTCCGTATTAGTCGATTGCATAATATTACCTAGAAATTTACGATTCATAAATAAATAAAAAAAAAAAAAAAAAACACTTAAACCAATCTACGTCTCGCAATGATCAATGCCGTGGAATACAATACGACGGAACAATTTGAAAATTTGTATGAATATAGATAAGATAATGAACACACGATAATTTTGTTCACATATGCACAATGTAAATTAATATAGAAATTGTCTTTCGGTATCATACGCCCTTCAACTATTTATTATAAATTATCTTTATTGACAATTTTGTCTAATTCAATGTCATTCGATGAATTGCGCGTGGTCGTATAAAAAGTTTCAGGCAAACTCATTATAAATTAACATTGAATATAAATCGCAATTATTCGATAAAATTCATGTTTCGTGAATGTTTAAATGAATATTTTAAGCCATAAATGTATATAAATTTGTATCCAGATTATAATTACTAACGCGTTTTGAAGCGACATGAAATATTTATTATAATCAAAGGATTCTTAACAATTAAAACCTTTATTATATTCAAGCAGTAAAGCAGTGTTTTTGTCAATAAAAGGAATTTTATAAATAATGTAATATAACGCAACTAAACGGTTACGTAGATAATCGAAATATAAATTCATGCTTTCAAAACATATTGGCACGTAATAAGCTAGATAATTTTACTAGTAATTATAGCATTCCTCTTACTAATCAAAATATTGTAATCATATCTTCACTAAAAATTAAAAAAAAAACTTGATTTACATGCTTATTTATTCCTTATTATATCTCGTATTATATATTTAAATGCTACAAAATGATAAACTAAAACCATAAATGCTACAATGAAAAATTTTTTTTTTATATTTAACGGGCTAATCGATCTGCTCAAAGCTGATTATTATTTGTCATATATTTTATATTATTATCAAAAAGATTCAAAAGAATTATAAATTTCTAGAATTCGGTCGTATATTACATTTCCGATAATTTGATAAATATGAGATTTGTTTAAATAATTCTAATTATATCGAACCACGTACATACGCTCGCATTCGGAAAATATAAATTAAATGTAATATAATAATGCAATATATACTTATACTAATTTTATAAATTTTTTAATATAAAATTTAAGGTAGTTTTGATACAACAAACCTTCATAAGTGAATTTTTTTTTGTTGCCAAACTTCAATATTATTGTTTAATAAATTTTTTTAATTACAATTTACTATTTAAATAGTATTCACACACACAAACACACACACACACACACACACACACACACACACACACACAGTAATTTTTTTTCTGTTAATAGATTATTGACTGATTACATTATTTTTAGTATTTGTTAAAGTTGAAAAAATAGAATGTATTTTTTAAGATATCTAAGCTTTTCTATTCTTTTTATTTTCACCGTATCAAAGAGTTCTCAGCTTTTAAGGACGTATATTATTTCAACCTATATTTGAGCAAAGTTGCGTGATTCTATATCACAACTTGAATGATTACAATAGCTATTTTATATAGATTTCACACACGCACGCACGCACGCACGCACACACACACACACACACACACAGTATTTAAAGCGTTGAAACAATGTGTAAACTTTTATTTATAGATCTAAAGATTAGAATTAATAGAATTTGAAAAGTATGTCAAAAATTTATTAATTTATTAATGCTGGACCGAACGATAAAATATACTTGTTTGTTAATAAATACTTTGTTGTAATATAACGTTTCTTATAAAATTATACTTATGTTTGACAATATTTAGAACGTAAACTTTGAAGTTAATCTTTATTAATGTTAGTTTCAAATTGACTATCACGTGTAAAAATGCGTGCGTGCGTGCGTGCGTGCGTGGCGTGTAATTTAAAAAGCACAACCATTTTTAATCTTCATTCGGTGCCAGTGTATGACATTCTGTAATGCCTACATAAATTGCATCTTTTTTGCAAATAATAGAAATACCCCATACTGATTACAGTTTCATTTTTTTTTTACATTTTTGATTCTATGATCCTTACATACCATTTGGTGTAAACAATAATTTCAGAAATATTATATAAATACTAGAAAGTAAAATAATTGACTGTCTGATATTATTAATAAAAATGGTTTATAGCCGAATGTGAAATATTTCGTAAAGTCGAATATACTCAGTGAATACTTTTATAATTAATATCTTTAATGAAATTGTGGTTAACCAAAGAATTTTTACACGTTGTCCTATTGAAGGATTACTCGTTTAAAGCTAATTCAATTACATTCGCTCTTTAACACTTTTGGTTAAATAATAAAAAAATGTACGCAAACATAAATGGAAGTAAAAATTATTTAAAAATTTCAAGTTGAATACGATAGAAATCAGCAGACGTTAAAAGGCCACTTTGCTGTGAAAAAGGGAGCACGTGTGTTGCTATAAACTACAAGCAGACTCACTCATAGGAGCCGTATAAATAAATGTCTCCGCTTAATTCCAAGTTTCTTTTAAACTTTCGCGGTTTCTGACTTCTCAGTAAATCTCCTCAGGCAAGTTAATAGGGTCTCTCGAACTATAAATACATGTATATATGATTGGTGAAAAGCCTTTGTTTTCAAAACATTGATTTATTTCTGGATTGAAATGTGATTTATAATAAATGGCATTAACAAGGATTTAAAAATTTACGTCGAAAATATATTTGCCTGCGCATACTTATATTCGAAAATTCCTCTTAAATTTTAAAATAATTTAGCGTTTAATGCGCCTAAAAACATGCACCAATCTTTAATTATAAATATAAAAAATAAATTAAATTAAATTCAATAACGGTATTTATTTGTCAAGACCGTATTATAAAACCAAGTTCGATTTTTGCAATTTCGATAAACAAGAAAACATTGCTTCTGTAGTCACTAAATTATAATAAAAAATGAATGTTTACATCGGAATAAGAAATATTCACAGCTCGCGTGAACAAAATCCGATCTGTAGTTTTATTTTAATTGAATTCAATTAAGGCTAATCGAGTAAATAAGCGATAAGTATGACGAACATTTGAAAGTCGGAAATACAAATCGCTCGCAATTCGATCGTAAAAAACTCATGACGAAGCTTGGTAAAATAAATCGACAATAAGAAAAAACATTTCGCTCGGCTCTTTTAGCAAATATTTTGGGGGTCGCGGATAGCCGGGAACACAATTTATCGCTGAGAGTCATCTCGAAATTGCCAAAAAATTTTTTTTTTTTTTTTTTTTTTACAATATACGTCATTGTATTTATCCGGAAGCGATGTGTAAATAAAAGTTGTATTGAGAAAATCAATGTTTGATAAAATTTACCAACCGAATTACGTGGAACTTACTAACTTACTTTTATCAAATTCTTTACTATACTAATTTTGGTTTATGCGCGAAGTCATGATATTGATAGTCGTGTATTATCGGTTTAATAGTAACGAGCCTATTTTATAAATGACTCTTACACTAAAATACATCAAATGTTAATTAACTTTCAACAAGTAGTTAAAGTCGTTTTCAATTTGGCTAAAATAATCATTGCGAATGGTGCACGCGAGAGAAAGTTTAATCGATAATAAGGATTCAAGATTCATCGGATAATGAGGAAATTATGAATTAAATAGGAAGAAGAAAGATGTCAAACACTTAAGGACTAATTGACAATAACCAGATTAAATACGATAACTCACGCGACGCTGCGTGCTTTCTCTCGTCATTCTATTTCTTTACTCGATGCTTTATCATCCGCTTGTTCAATCCCAACTATACGACACTTCATTTGTATTAACTATCACTCAAATTAATAAAATTACTAATTTACCACCAGCTTAAACTAAATCAGTATTAACTGTATGACTTTGCAGTTGCGTTCAATAAATGTCATTATAATGAGTAAATTGTTAAAAATAACCGTTATCTAAATTGATAATGAAATAGTGTTGCTATTATGGAAACGCGAGCAATATTTTCATAAAAGCCTTCGGAATGATTGCAGCATACAGCTGCAAACAGCTCGAAAATAAAGTACCGATCCAAGGAGAATGGCAGCAAATGCATTTGTTTATTTTACTTACGTGTTAGTTGCTTACCTTGAGGCAAACGCACAAAGGCACTGCCTACACGCCTGAGTAAGAAAAAGGAAGGACGGAAAAGCGTTTTTCCGGAAGTAGCTCGAGGGAACGATATAACTATATGCTGCAGCACACGCTCTCCTCCTTCGTGCATCTGCACGCATCTGTTTTAATTGTCACGGAATGTGTTTTTGCCGCAACGTTGCCGACTCTCTGTTTCTGACAGCTGATTTTCTTTGTGCAAGACTCGACGTGGTTGAGATATTTCACGATTGCGAAAGCCAATGATGATTTATAGGAAAGCGTGCGCGCGTATCATTTTTCTTTTATCGCTATTTCTAAGCGCATATTTGGTTCGCGCGTCGGGAACTTTTTATCTTGAAATATTTACACATGGATGAGCGAGGCACACTTTCGACCTGATAATTCACGCGTTATTTAATAAAGTAATCGCCTTTACCAATGCTTACTTGTCATCCGTTTCGCTACGTCTTTTGATTATTGATTTTTTAATCGACATATCACCGAATGATATATAATTGTATAGATAGCATTTCTGTAAAATGGAATTAAAATTAAAAATTCAGTCGTATACAAGTCGCTTAAAAGGGGGCGTTCGTTGTAATGTTTAAAAATCCTTTTCCCTTCCATTGTGCTCGACCACTTCCCCCCCCCCCCACTTCAATCATTTATTTTTCATTTTTAATAATTTCGTTTTGTACTGCCTAGTTAGCCTAGCTGGCGTGAAATTTATTTTGCTCGAATCGTTATAGTCACTTACACTTTTCCATCAATATATTCCTTTGCGAAGCCGTATAAATTAATTTTTTTTTTTAATATTCAACGAAATAATCCACGAAATTCGGTCTAAGCTAAAAAGCAGCACGAAATAACGAAATGAGAAGCAGACGAGGAGCAGAGACACAAGGCAGTTCCATGATGGCATTGTGGCTTTTACAAATATTATCGGAAAGAGAAAATGCGAATCGTTTCTAGAAGAAGGAGCGCGAAGAAGGAAGCGGAGAAACAAACGTCGACGCGTCGATATCGGCATTGTCGTCGGCTAATCATCGGCACGCGAATCGTAAGTCCTGCCAGAAATTCATGGCTATGTACTTACTCACGCCATGTGCTGCTACTGTACACATGGCTGAGTTCATTTTTATATATAGATGGCGGCATTTTTATTGTTCGGCTCTCTGCGCTTTCTTACCTCGAGGTGCGCGTTTCCGTTGGTAATTCTGCTCCTCGATCTTATACAACAATAAGGGACAAGTCCCTATTATCTGTTTCGGGATCGACTAAATCAAATAAGTATGCACATTCTGATAACGATCTTTTGCCTCGCCATTCCCTAATTTTCGAACATATATATATATTTGTTTTGTTTAATTTACTACGTGTATTAGAGAATGCGTTAGTAAATAAACGAGATTAAAGTTTAAACGAGGCAAACCGATATTGGCACAATAGCCGGCCACTATATTCGTCAAAATATTGGCATTACGAATGATAACTATATGTGAATGTAGGTAAATTGTTATTTTTGTTTTTGTTTTTTATTTATATGATAAAAACAAATAATATAAAAATCCTATTTTAAGCAGGTAATAAATATCATTTGGATAGATAGATGAACATTTCTTTGATAAAAAGAATTTCTAAAATTAAATTTTTCAGAAAGTCAGACTCAAAAGTTTTAAAAAATAATACAACTACTGCTCACGTTTACGAGTAAAACTTGCAATTAGTCAGTCGGGGTACGGTAAGGGTAACCCATATGTTCGTGGTAATTCAAGTACAAGAGCCAGTTAACGAGAGTCGAATAGAATAGTTGAACATTAATTGCACGTCATTAGTACATTTCCATACCACAAATTTTCCGCACTAATCGAGTTAAGGGAATGCGACGCACAGGTGGCATCTGACCTCCTCGAGTTCCGTTTGACTTTTCTCACGCGTATACGTCGCGTAGAGGTAATAAGAATTACGAATATGTATGGTTCAAATGAACTTTTATTTCATTCGAAAATACCAAAATTCACCCTTTCCCAAGCATCGAGTATTGTTGACACGATGAAAATAAGATCTGTTTAATAATACCAATCGTTGCTTCTCTACCCCTCCACTACTCGACCATCTTCGTGGATACTATCGTACCGTCATTTTACGCAAGTGACGTTGTTTTCAGAATTGAAGAATCATTATTGCATTCATGGGT
This sequence comes from Ceratosolen solmsi marchali, assembly GCF_000503995.2. Classification (NCBI taxonomy): domain Eukaryota; kingdom Metazoa; phylum Arthropoda; class Insecta; order Hymenoptera; family Agaonidae; genus Ceratosolen; species Ceratosolen solmsi. The sequence goes on from NW_011948433.1 coordinate 789,951, forward strand.
AATCACGTGACGTAAATATAATATAGCGATTGCTAATTGCAAGCCATTATTTGTATGATTATCGTATACACTCCATTCTGTAGTTTCTTTATCTTTCTAGAACTTTCCTTAATCCGAGCTTTTAATGCTTTGATTTGTAGTAAACACACATATGTGTCAAAATAATTATCGATCATTTTTACACATAGAATTCTTAGTAAGTCGGCAAAAATTCACGTTCCTCGACTTCTCGTCCTTCGTTCACACTGGATATATTGAATAGTTTGAACATTTTTCTGAATATGTAGAGCAGCATTTACATCGAGAGACAATATGAACATGACACATTTCTAAACAATCTCCAAAAGAAACAGCTGATCGGAATGAACAGCTGATTATGAAAGGTTGAAGGTTAAGTTTCACAATAAATATTACGCAATAAACAGGAACCTTGCGTGCTCGCGTCCATCACTAGAGTTTTACATTACCACTGATTTTTCCAAAGGAATCTTCCATCGAGGTTAGCAACCACAAGCAGAAAATTTTAGCGAAATAGCCGTCAACAAAGGGCAATTAATTAAATGACGAGGCTATTAAACTCAACGGATGAAAGGTTGAGCGTTTCGAACGAGTATGACGTAGCGAGACAAAATGAAGAAGCCAGGGAATGATGCGAATAAGGCGTGGCGCATGCGCACACTAACCTCCGCCAACGGGAAAAATCGAAAAGCAAAATAATTCAGGATTAAATGAGGCGGATGTAATAACGTCCACGGACGAGTCGCCTGCCGCAACATCCGCGAGGTCGAATAACTCGACAGAATGGACGAACAGCCAAAGTGGCTGACCACCGAGAGGTCAGAGTACAGGACCAGAAGGGTTCAAGCATCAACTGCGAGGACGTAAATTTAGCCTCTGCCGTCGTCGTCGATGGCGGCTACGATGCGGGGCGCGGCTCCTCCTCTCATGGTCAGGCGGTCAATGAACTCGGGGCAGGCGCGCGCACTCGACCTCGGTTGCTCCTCGGTCTCTCGTCTCACTTGGGCCGGCATCTCGCGAGACCGAAGCTCCTGGTGAAGGTTCTCTTCACGAGCTGCATGACTTTGGCATTCTTTTATCGTTTCGTGGGGAAAATTCTTGGGCTCCCATGATGCCCGAATCTAGGATTTCAAGATAATGAGATCCTAACCTTTATTTATCACCGTGAATCAACGATGCCATTCTTTTTGGATAAGTTCATGAGATTTCTGATGAGATTTGAAAAGGGGCTAAGGATGATGTGAGAAGTACGAGGACGGCATAAACCTATACAGCCTGATTTGTCTATAGTTAGCCCAGGTGACTGAGCGCTTTCTCGGCTTCCTTTTACGAGGCTTTCCAAAAAATATCGTTTCCATAGATCCTCCCTTCCTCACTCACCTCGCCACCATTCCTCCGCCCCATTGAAATCGTGAGATCTATCCATCTATGTATGGCCTCTTTGCAAATACCCTTCCCTCGGTACATTTGCTTCCCTTTCATTTCATTTCCAATTCACGCAGCCTTAATTCGGTTTCAAATTTCGACACTCTTTGCCTATAGTACATCTCTCATTTAACATTTATTGCCATAGAAAAGTGCACATTCAATTATCTGTTTTAATATCGCCTTGCCCATGACGGATTAAGTTTCCTTTTATTTTCAGGCCAATACAACTTTGAACACTGACATTTATGAAAATTAAAAGTATTGCAAAATTAAAACAATTGTCTTATATATATATATATATATATATATATATATATATATATATATATATATATATATATATATATATATATGAGGAATAACTTAAAAATAAAGTATATTCTTAGGATAATAATCGTAATTACTTGGCATTAATGTATTAATATTGCGATTAAAAAGTGAAACGCGGCTTTCAACTTTTTAGTTATGTGCGAATAAATCTAAGTGTTGCCTTTTAAGCCAGTTAATCATTGCAACTAAAGTTCGAATTGTATTCAATAAAACCGAATTGTTTAAGCGTTATTGCTCGCAAAATTGGCTCGTCAGACGATAAACAGAAAGATTATCGATTAAATATCAAAAACTATTTTACAACACGTAAAAACGTAGAAGTGATAAATTATTTCAGAGGACGCTCCATTGCCGAATAAAATATCAGCTGTTTTAAAATAATCTTATCAATTTCTTGCTTCGCAATAAAGATACTTAAATGATATTGTTATATTCAATCACCAATTGGTTGTAAAACAGAAAAAAATAAGCATCAAAAGTGAAATGTTTATTCTAAATTATGACTAAATTAAATTATAAATGATACTATATATATCGCATTACCAGCAGATATCGCAATAGAAGATATATACGACACAAAATACTACACAAACTGTAATAATAAAACGAATTGATTCTAATTTCTTTACAAATCGTAAAAAAAAAAAAAAAAATAAAGCATACCGTAGACGCTACTAAATGATATGGCTTCATATACTTATAAATAATAATAATGATAAAGCCCATAATACTAGATTGATCAACGTTTCATTTTACCTCGGATTACTAGTCATGGAGTATTAAAATATTAATAAATGTAAATTATAGCTTTCTTTAAGTGACCCAATTTGCAAACTAGCGTACTAACAATGGCAACTGTGTACATTCACGACACGAAATCATAAAAGGCAAAACACAATCGGTTTTGTTTTCTTTTCAAACAATATTGCATTTCAGCGGACATTGAGTAAATTAATGGCAGATGAACGTATGTATACCAAAATTTCCAGCAGCCGCGAAACCGCGCTTAGGACTACGAATAATCAGGGCCTGACAAAGCGAAAGGAGCGCATCGGAAATCCCTGGTGCTCGACGATTGCATTTCTAAGGCGCATCCTTGAATCCATCTTCGCTCTACGTTTGCGCGCATGTCAGTGCACGCTCTCTCCTCTCCACTCCTCTCCTCTCCTCTCCTCTCCTCTCCTCTCACTCTCTCTCACTCGCTCACTCACTCACAACTTTCAATTCTTCCCCTTCCATACAACACGCACGGGTGTACGCGCAAAAGCATGTGTGCGTGCGTGTGAGCACGCAATAGTGGCGCACGCGTGGCCCCGCATGTGAGAGCGCTCGCCATGGTAATTCGCGTGAATAACAAAATGCAAACAACAATAATATGCCCGCGCGTTCGCCACAATTTAAAAACAAAAGGACCAGGGGATTGGCGACGACGCGGCACGAACCAGACAAAGAGATGGCAACCGAGTGACGCACAGCAATAGGTCCTCGTCCCCTCGCCGCCATCGCCGCCATCACCGCCACTGCCACTGCCACTGCCACCGCCTCCACTACCACCTCAACCATCCCCCCTCCTCTCCTCCTTCGTCATCAACATCTTCCTTTATTTACTCGCTCGCTTTATCTACCCGTCTCACGTTACGCCTTTGCACTTTTATCCTTATTCGACTTTGGACTCAACCATACTGAAAACACCACGAAGTAACTACTCTTCCCGTCTCACCAAAGGCGCTCAACGCCTATGAAACGATTGATAAAGCAGATTCGCATTCGCGCAATAAAGTCGCTATGGCTGCTGCCCGCGGCAGTTGAAAAGCATGTACAGCTTTCTCCGATCGATGTGTCTGGCAGAGATCCTCGTCTAAATGATAAGGGGAGGGATACGCGGGAGAGGTCAGTGGACACCGGCTCAACGAGGCCTCGATCAACAATCGGCGGCCAAGTCCGAATACCGCCGGCAATGAGGACCTGAGTCGAATGGGCGTCTGGGAGACGAGAAGACCACGAGAGCCAAAGCGCAGGCGCGACCGCGACGTACTTTTCCGTTCTCTTTCGCTTACCGACGCAGCTCACCAACACGGCTGGCTAGCCGCAAATCCTCTGGGATATGTCGAGGACGATGAGCCTGTGGCGGTCGCGCGTACGTGCCGACCGGGGCGGGTCGAGCGACGGGACACGTCACACTAACGCGTTCGCGTAGCTGCTGCTGCTGCAACAGCAGCACCGCCCGCGATGTTCTCCCTCCTCCTGTTCTCCCTCCCTCCCTAATGCTCTCCCTCGCGCGGCTGCCACTGCGGCGACGGCAGCGGTGGTGGTGGCGGTGGCGAGGACGTCACGAGCTCACCCGGCCAATGTTGCCAACCAAGACTACGACTACGAAAACGTCGACGACGACAATGAGCACGGAGGAGATGGGCTGCTCTGTCAAGCTTCTCGGTTATCTCTTGCCTCTTTGTACCCTGGAACCGATCGACTCGACTTGAGGAACTCGGGTCGCTACCTGCGTTAAGACGACTCTACCAATCGTCGGCTTACGTTCTCGAGGACTTGCCCGATACCGCATCTCACGGCTTTGTCTCTCTCTCTCTCTCTCTCTGCAATTACGACAGCCTCCGTCGATGCTCGCTACGACCGGATCCGCTTGACGTTTCTCAATCTCCTCAAATGAATGCTTTTTGCGTCTTCGTAACGAATCTACCTGCCTCTACTGAGTGGGAAGTGAGAGTAGGAGGATAATAATTGCGGTAGAAGAGACTTCAAAGTCACACAAACTCTAATGGGTATCGAATAGCCAAGAAACTCGGTCAAATTTTGAACGATGAAAGTGCATAAGCGATAAAGGAGGTCACCGTGAAATTCGAGAAGCACACCCTCGGAATCGCGAACAAGCGAGCAATTTGCTCGCATTGAACATGAATTTTATAATTGATCGGGGGCCAGGGCCGATACGTGAATGCTGTTCGGCGAATGATAGTATTTTTTCATCACAACCTTATCAATAACATCTTGAGATGAAAGGGCTCGATTAACAATGATTTGCTTGACGAGAAGTTAAAATACTTAGAAGTTGTAGCTACAAGATGAATAGTATAATTACCGGTGTTATTCGCGTCTCTCTAAGACGTCATTTAATCGAATAACCAAATAATAGGGTAAGTCCTGCTGCTTCATCAGGCATTCAGCCGACGAAAACGAAAAGTGCAATGGTGCTTCGTGCTTCCGATTCTCCGTCCTTAATGAATAGGCTTCGTTGTCGGTCTCACCAGCTCACCAAAACAACACTTATCCATGGACCTCAAGTGTCCTCGGATGTAGACGACAGTATTAATCGAACGTTCGCTCTTAGCTCTTGGTTCCCCCTCCTCCGTCCCATCCTCTCTTCTACCTTCATCTCATGCCACTAAGGTGCCACAGTCGACACGTTAGAGGAAATCTTTCTAACTCGCAAAACCAAACCGCGTCTCGACTTGAGACTTTTATTACGCGGACTTTATAATGAATGTGCATCGGGTACACTGTATATTAATCATTATATAATTTTATTGCAGCGTACAAAGAGCTCATATTGTACGCTCGATACACATTTGAGTAGAGGGCTTTCCTTCTATATGCAATCGTCTTGAACGTCGAATTGGTCAAAGTTTGTTATGCTAGTGTGTGCATCCGTCGCTACAAACAAACCTGTCACTTTGTATTTCTATTTGCAATTTATGACAATTATTTTTGAAACGAACTACGTAGGCCAATGTATTAAAAGAACATAGAATAGACGCCAGAAGAAAAGGCGTATAAAGTGGAAAAGTGAACGGAAGATTGTTATTAGAGATCTAAACTTTCGTAACATAAATTTCAATAACCAATGCGCCTATACATTACGGAGCTTAATTTGCAACGGTGGAATACACACTCGTAACGTTCCTCATTAGCTCAGCCAACTACTAGGCAACTTTCTTTTTTTTTCCTATACATTGGTAATAAAAATGTAAGGATGCATGATGCTAATGGCGGATATGTACATTCATATATTCAAAGTTATTAAGTTGCGAAGACAAAAGCAGATAATCTTCATTTTTTTTTTGTTTTTTGTTTTAACACGATATGAAACGTTTCAAAAATGATGAAATGTCATTCATTGCCAAATCATTCTTCGATGAAATAATAAATTACGTCTGCGTGCTTCGGCAAGTAACTGCACAGAATATAGAGAATTGAAGTAAAGTTCCCCTGAAATTACCAATCAAAATAATCAATAATGCGAGCGTATTCTAGTGAACTACCTTTAGAACTTTGATATCAAATTAAATTTAGGGCGACAGTCTGTGATTGTAAACGAGTGAATTTTAAATAAATATCGATAATATTTTACTAGCTTAACGAACGCTAATATTTTCATTTAATAACAGTAATTCTTCGAAGACCTAAGTTCATACAAGGCTAAAAAAATAAAATAAAAAATAAAAAATTTAAAAAAAATAACGTCAGTGTTTGGTCGTTTGTTGCATTTTCAACGTAACATGTCTCAATGTAAGTAAAAACTCTAGTGAGGTAAAAATTATTTGAAGAACAAACCTTATGAAAAAGCTCATTAATTATGATAAATTTATTCGACACGTCGTAAACGGAATTATGGGTAACGAATCGAAACTAATAAGCGAAGAGATAAAAGAAGCTGATATGCGTCTTTTGCCTAGATTATATCAATTCGTGTGAAAGAAGTCAGCGAAGAAGCTGTTTCTGCTAATTAGATTAGTCACAAAACTGCTCTTACCGTAATTACTGCAAAAATTTCTATGGGAAATCATTAGCCGTCAGAGGAACAATAAAGACATTCATTCTTACAAAATGTAGTGAAATACGTCGAATAGCAACGAGTGGTTTTCAAAAATACTATACTTGCATTTCAGGTTGGTACTAGGCTACTTGGTAATAGGCTAAGTAATTAATAGTGTGAGCTTATCGAAGAATATGGATTAACGATGGCAATATCCTTGAAGGTTGGGACGAAATTAAGGAAAAAGGATTGGCCAGACGAGGAATGATACCCAACCTTCGTCGACTACTATATTACCTTGTACTCAAACATCCCTAAATAATCCAATTCCGGTAGGCCCCATTCAAGCTATAATAATACAAAGTTACTCGGGGTCTCGCTTCCTCTCTTTCAATCTCCCTCTTTTAGTCAATAGCGGCGGTTTTTTTTTCATACCGCTGCGCTGGCTGTGCTGGAGCACGCGACCTCGCCAGGATGGCAGCTGTCTCATCCAAGACTTGGCCGACCTAACCGGCAGCTTGCCCCCTACAACCTCGACTCGGTATCGAGGCGTTTAGGCGCGCGCCGAAGGAAATCAGCGCGGCTGCGGCTATTCATAGCCTCGATAAATGACGCGCGACCTCGCGCGATCCGAACCTCCCGTGTGCCAATGGCCCTAGACCCCGTGCACACAGACAACGCGCCTCTCGCAGGGAGAACCTTGGAGAGTCTTCGACCATGCGAAATTCGGCTTAAAAGGCATTAATCCCCGGGGACTAATCTCAACTTTAGTTCTTTGTAACGAGGGGCAAGGGGGTGGGGGGGGGTCATTTGGTATCCGACGTTCCGACACGTTTACGCGGTTCGTCGCGAATCTGTACGTGACTTTCCGTTCAATTATTATCCCGTTATCCTAACTTTTTTCCTTTATCTTCTTTGACTCTTTTAACCTTTCACGTCAATTATTCATATTTATAATGACTTTATACGACCTATGTGTAAGCTAATTTTTTCGGCCGACTCATACGAGTAACAGGACGTAGCCACGGTGGGAGGTTCGCACGTGCAGGCGTAGATTAATCGCAATCGCCTGATTAATTAAACAAAAAATATTTGAATTTTTAAAGGAAAAAGAATAACATTTTCTGATGTCGGTTCGCACGCACACGTGAACATCAGATGGCCAATCGAATACCCTTTTTCCTTTTTCTAAATTTCGAATTCTCGCGGACGACGTCGCTTAACTTTTCCACTTCCAAGTGACACGTATTTAATAATTTATTACAATAAATAAGCCTTTTATAAAGAATGGAGCTGAAATTTTTCTCCTAACGTACGCACCAGAAATTATATATTGCTAATATAGTGTGTCTTTTCATTTAACCTCAGTCTTACGTATCCCGACGATTATCTATAATATACAAATATTTATTATCGAACTAATTTTTTCGAATCCGTAATTTGCGTGACTTTGTTATTTGCATCAAAAGGAGGAAAGAAATACTAATATAAATTATATAATAATTGCCGCCACACCTTATAAAAATTAATTCTAAAATTTTCTATATCTATATATTTCGCTCTATACTGGATTAATAATACTTGTCGATTAATTTATTAACGAGCAAATGTTAATAATGTCTTTTCTTCGTGATTTAAAGACTCATTAAAAATAAAATGCGATTAAGCAAAAACGATCGAGTATGCGTGCGTGCGTGCGTGCATGCGTTCCAGATTGGCTGAACGCGCGCATGTACTCGCCGCCATTAAAAACACGTGACTTTACGAGCGCGGGTCTTGAGCTTAAACCATAGTCGAATGCGGTTAAACAATCGATTGGATATTCCCCTATGAATGAAGAAACTCGACGTCGCCCGCCCGCTCGAAATCGCCTTTAACAGGTTTCCTCCACAGGAAAGGAAATCTCGCCCACGCGCTTCGCACAGTCCATGAATGAATTTCTCAAAGCCGAGTACCGATGGCTGCCGTGCGAGCGGGGCATCAGGGATGTACCTACCGCCAGGAAGCGCCCGACCTCGGCACTACCGATAATCTGTACTTTCTCCCGTTAGCCATTGTCAACAAAGTTCTAAGAAGTGACGAGGGCACTCGTCGCTGCCCTATCCTTCCTACTTAGCTGTAATCTCTTT
>NW_011948433.1:798633-802223 GCF_000503995.2 Ceratosolen solmsi marchali
TGTGGCTGGTGGGGGGGGGGGGGGGGGGGGTACCGATTGGGTACATTAGCAAGAAAGACCATCCAACAAATAAATAAGCGCAAACGATCCTCCCGCGAATTTGTCGAATAACAAATGCCCGGCCTGCAACTTGCTCTTCCTTCCTCTGACGCGACACTTATCGCAAATGAGTTTCGATTATTACGAGGACGAGGGGGAGAAGAGGACCGACCCGTAACACTATCATAAAGAATAGTTAATTTTACTATGGACGAGGCAACAAGTATGTTGAACAAAAAGTCGGAGCACCAAGATGCCAGATGGGCTCTCTCAACCATGGACATTCCACCTGCGCGACATCAAGACCTAACGTTCGATTCTTGCAGAAGTGAATAACGGTGTTCGCCTTCGTCATCGGAAATTCTCCCGAGGATCGCGGGCTGCGCTCGACTAAGGCGCCACACATTGCGCTTCCGCCACGACGACCTTACATTATAACGGCAGCCCTTTTCGCACGGACGTTAAACCGTTAAGTGACTGTATATGCCATGCCCGTTAATCTATCCAACTATGCCTATGCAAAAGCCCGGAAATCCGATGGAAAGTCTCGGGCAAGTCGTACGAATATGCCAATGTCTACGCTCGAACTCACCCCATTATTGTCCCTCTACACCCGTAAGTGACTCGACACGGGCAACAACTTCGAGAATCAAATCCCACTGGCAAAAGAAATTAGAATAATGAAATGGCGCTAATTAATAAAGGCAACGAGTGACGGCGGTCGAGCGGAGCGCGCAACAGTCCTTAACCTAGATAAAGTTTATTTCGTACGCTCGGTGTTCTGCTTGCTTCGATCTTTCCACTTTCAAGGATGCAAGACCTGGAGAGCATATCCGCACATGTGCGTACTCTTGCGACTAGTAACGCGAGAGTGGGTCGGCATTGGTGGCGGTGTTCATTAGGGGAGCGACAAAAAACGGTATAGTAGTGGTGATTGAGGTAGTGGGAGAAAGGGAGGGAGGGGGATACATAAAAGTAGCGGTGGCAAAGCAGCAGCCTTTCCTTCTCCTCCCTTCTAATGGAAAAATCGAAACGTAGCAACGAGGCTTCCTCGCGAATCTGTCGTCCCGATTTGGTTGGCAGCCGACATGACGCCTCGCAGCTATTATGCCTCATCCCCCCCCCCAGCTTTCGATTTTCGAATCGACAAACGCGACGCCTTTTTGGGGCGTAAGCGCCTCCGCGACATTGCTCTCTACTTCTCGCAATCTCCGCCGTCGATGACCACGCATAACTCAAGAGTTTCTCTTTGTTTTGGAGAACAGGGACAGTGAGTCGACGGATGTTTATTTTCTTCTTATCGCGCGCATTGGACTTTGAGTTTTCAAGGCTTCGCCAAATACCTTCTGCTCTCCCTTCGTCATCGCGTACCCCTGCTGCCACCGCAGCCATCGCCGTAACCACACGCTTGGCACTTGGTCGGAAAGTAAATCGACGCCACCTTTTTTCCCTGTAAATGTCTGCCGGCCACGCAAAATTGGTCGCCCCGTGATCCCTTTCTTCGCTCGTCCCATTTTACGTGAAGCGAGATCGTTAAAAATGTTTTCTTTTCGATTTCTGTTGCTACGAAGCACTATTCCAGCGTCGCTTCGCGTGCCTCGAACATAACGAAGTCATTATAGAAGAGCATACACAGTAATTTAAAGAAAAACCGAAAGTAATGCCTTAAAAATAGATTTACTCGATTCTACTACCCGCCCCGCCGCCCCTCTAGCGCTACTACCGCCGGGCCCCTCGCGCTCGCGTCGCCGCCACCCTCACACTCGACAATTTCTTCGTCCCTGACTGAGAATCATTTGGGAGTAAGGTAAGGAGGGGAGCGAGGGGAGAAAAGAAGGGCACTCGAGGCCACTCGGCAACGTCGAGAAATCACGAGTGGGATAAAAAGGCCAGGCTCTGGGACTGGGAATCGAGCTACGGATATTCCTTGATTCGCGGCGTATCCGTATTCCCACGAAATGGACGCGCGCACTGTTGAACTGAAACGGACCGATAGAGCGATAGCGGAGGAGCACAAGTCGGCGGAATATTACAACCGTCAGAACGAACGACGGTTGGCCGGGTAGAAAAAGGAAAGACGGGATAAAAGCAAGACGATTCGACGATTGGGACGATCGCTTGTTTCTCAGTCTACTGCCGTTTCACCGGAAGATTCGTTATGCTTATGAGAGAAGTGTAGTTGATCGGAGAGACCACGAGGATTACGAATATAAAATGTTAGAGTCGAGAATATACGTACGCGCAGGCGCGCATGCACACGAACGATAGTCGCGGAGCCATATCGCGGGGAAGAGAGGGAGGATGAGAGGGAGGGAGATAGAGATAGATAGTGAGCGAGAAAGAGAGAGAGAGAGAGAGAAGCGAATTCCCAGGGCGCGTGGCTCGACTCGGTTCTAGTACCCAACTACTTTTATCTCGCTCTTTGAACTTTCGTAACACACTCGTGGTCCAGCCATGCGACGCGTTCGAAAATGGCAGCGGTACTGTATAGGATTATCCAGAGGCTGAGACACTGCTACGGGCCACGAAAAGCGACGACAAGTCCGTTAATCGCCAGACATGACGCACCAAGATACGTCGCGTCGTTCACGCATCCCGCGGCGTCAACGCGCTTTACTCTTCTTTCCACGTACGTGTGGCTGCTAACTCCGTCCTTGTTCGGCGGATGCGCGCGCACTCGCTCGCTCTCTCCCACGCTCCAAAACATTTTGCACAAACTAGCGCTTTTCCGATCGCGAGAAAAAAGAAAACGAGGATGCTCTTGGCTCAGGTGTCCATGCACGAACGAGGAGACCGCGCCTCGAGCCCCGCCTCCACCACCCCTCTCTCTCTCTCTCTCTCTCTCTCTCGTTACTCCCGTGTTAACGCAACCGCCAACGAGTTGAGAAAAGAGAGAACGCGCGCAGCATACAGAGAAAAAGAGAGGGTGCGCGTGCGAGAGAAGAGGAATAGTGGGCCTCGGCGGCGAAACGGTGTCGTCGACTCGCGGGACTCGAGGACGTCGATCACGGCGAGTCGACGCCACCCTGGTAGCCCCTTGACCCGACAGCGCAAAATTAAAGTGATGATTGTAAGGTACTTACGGGCCGACGACGATGACGACGGCGCTCGCGCGTTGTGAGGAAGGCTCTCGTCGTCGCTCCTCTCTCGCTCTCCTCGCGATCTCTCGGCCACACTCGGAAATCTCCGCGCGGAGAGAACGCGCGCGCGCACGTTGACTGTCTACACTCCTCGAGACTTGCTCTCCACCTCTCCCTCCGCGCCAACGGGCCTTCTGTCTCCCTCCCGCCGCGGTGCGTTTTCCTGTCGATCGAAAATGACAGTCACTCAACAGGCTAGAGTAACCTGACCGTCAGTCGACCGTACACTCGAATTTACCTCCCGATGCACACGCAATTCCCTGCGTTTCATTCTGTCCCCCCCTACCTAGCCACGACACTCCTGCTGGCTCTCTTACCGCCTCCTCCTACCCGCGCGACCCTCGCCGACTTGCTCGCACTCCCTTCCCGCTCTGCCCCCCCAGTCACCCTTTACGAGAGCAGTGCTCCCTG
>NW_011948433.1:802265-841259 GCF_000503995.2 Ceratosolen solmsi marchali
ACCCCGCCGACCCAGCGCACGCACTCACTCACTCACTCACTCACTCAATCGCGCTCTCTCTCTCTCTCTCTCTCTCTCGCAACCAACCCGCGCATCCCATCACAACCACTAATACGCCCTTACCGCGACGAATACGCGCATACATGGAACTTGTGTCCTTCAAAACACGATTGCAGCCAAACACGCACTATTGGGTCAATTTACTATATACGTGCCTTTGTTATAACGTGTGACTTTTCTTTTCGCTTCTATTGCTTTGGGGTTTCGAAGCTGTCTGCTATTAAGCCACGTTAATTACTTAACAATTTTAATTCGATATCTATTGGCGGCAATTCCACTTATTCCATTAGCCTTAATCCCCATATTTATTTTATCTATACGATCAAACAAAAGGCAGGATAAAACACTTGTTTACCGTAGATTGGCCTCTGCCTATAATGGATTCACAGACACTGACTGAAGCTCTTGGTTACTATTCGTTAAATTATATATTCGCGTAGGGAGGAAGTACGAAAATATGGACAGTTGATTGAGAATTTTATTTATGGAAACGAAGATTAAAGCAAAAGCGTATACTTAGGCTCAGTCATGTTAATGCGATTTTACAAACACAAAGTGCGCCTTAGGTGCGATGAGAAATTTGTTCTCTTTGTGTTATGCATCGACACTTTCATTACGGTGGCTGTATAAAAATACGTACACGATATTGTAGATATCAAATCATGTTTATGCGCAGTGCCGAAAGCTTGCATTTAAAAATAGATTTTTTTTCTTCGTATACGAATAGAGATACGTTAATAAAATAATTGCATGATCTTACTATCTTACAATAGCGTGAACGCACACGTACGCAAGCACGCGCGCATTCATATACGTGCATACATGCGAGCGAGCGTGCGCGCACACAGACGAACGGAAGCACGCACGCACGCACGCACGCATGTAACACCGGCGTAAGAAAATGTGCATTCGGTTCCCTAATAATTGACCGTATCTGACCGAGCCTTACAAGCTGCACAAAAATTAGCCAAGTAGAAGAAACTTAAATACATCGCGTTATTCCTTACTTTTCTCTCCTTCCCTCGACAAGGAGGGAGAATCCGTCTCGTTCTCTCTCGTTGACTGGAAATTACTAGAAGCGAGAGAGAATACGCGACACGTCCCTTCTCTTTCAAGTCGTAGATGTTGACGACTCAGCGTCCGGCGCGCTACTAACCGGACTAATTTACTGACTAAGGCTAACAGCGGTATTTTGCCGCCGACGGCAGGAGTTCAGGACTCGAAGACACGGCCGCTGTAGACGACTGACAAAAGGGGGACCATGTCTTTTCTCTCTTGAAAAAAATATTAATAATACGTGTGCCATAAACACAATTTTCAAATTAGAATACAAGTACTTGGTCTCTTCTTATATTTTTCTATTTGTTTGTTGTTTTTTTTTTTCTATTATTACTATCAAGCGAAAATTTTGAATGTTTCGGTATATGAATAAAAGATGAGGTTAAGTAAATTTTCGAAATAATAAAAAAAAAGAGAATATTTTCTGGAGTTTCTTTGATCACCGTAGTATGGCATTTTCCATGCGTGCGCACATCGGCGTTTGCGTCTGCGCCGACATAATGGCCGCCCTTCCAGAAGATGACCGGGTATTTTATTGAAATTTGAAAAGCATAAATTGGCTAAATTTCTCCACCATCGCGGTACAACCAAGCTGTGGCTCGTTTTCACAGAATACTCGATAACCTTCATCTTAATGCTATGGTAAAGGTGTACAGGCTATTACGAAAGTCCCTCAAAGTAACATTATCATTCTTAAATAAGTCACATTGATTAAGTGGGGTATTACATTAATTTAGAGTAATATATAATCGATCAACTTGCTCGCGAACACCAATCAATTTTGCGAAAGTGAATGGTGTATCGCAACAATGGGCGACGCACGGCTAGGCCAGTCGAACGATTTAATAAATATTTCGAGAGGTTAAGTATTTTCGATTGCAGCGACGCGAGCCCCACGGCATTTAAATTCGCGAACTAAAGTAAGTACACACCCATACATCGAGGAAAATCATCTGCGGGGTGCGCGAGTTGCGCAGCGCAACTGTCATTTTCCGCAACTGTGTGTGTCCCTCTCCTCCTGTCTTTTATTCTCCTCTTGGGAGTCTTCTCGATTGCTGACAGTCTCGGACTCTCGGACTCTTAGACTTTTGGTTCAGCTCATCGTGTGTCGGCTTAACTCGCGCAACGCCTGAGTCAACGAAGATAGAAAGCGGCTCGAGCTGCAAATTCATTGCGAGATACAGCACGATCGTATTCAACAGACACTTTAAATGCCTATCGAATCACCCTTCTTATCCTAAAGAGCTCCTGAACAATTTATCACCAGGTACGTACTCCTTATTATACATGTATATATATATATATATATATTTATTTATTTATTTATTCCCTCGTTAAGTTCAAGCTTTTTCATTTGTAGATATATTTATTTGGCCGATTCTCAGCTTTGGCCTTTAAATTAACGCTACTGAAATATTAATAATTGATAAATTCCACATTCACAACTGAAAAAGTACGTTTTATTTACTAATAAAAATTCACAACGTAATTTCGGATAATGTTTAAGGTTGAAATACGTGCAAATGGAGAAAGGACATACTTTTCGTCTCATTTTCATTCTTCTCTCCCCTTCATCCGTCTCCATATCGCTACTCTCATTCTCTCTTCCTCTCTCTCTCTCTCTCTCTCTCTCTCTCTTTCTCTCTTCTCCTTCTCCTATCCCTCTTCTATCCCTCTCCTGACCATTCTTCCCACTTTCCATTCTCGCTTCATCCTACTCTCTCCCTCTCCCTCATCCTCTCTCTCTCTCTATTTCTATCTCTAGTTCTATATTCTTCAACTTATTACTATATCCCACAAACTGTAAGAACATAATATACACGTACATTTTTGACAATCTATAAAAGAAACGCTTAACACTCACAACTTAATTTCATTAATTTCGTGATATTTTCAATTCCGATAAAGATTGTGTTCTAAGAAATTTCAGCACATTTTTAAAGCTTGAAAAATTGCTGATCTCTATTTTTCTATGTGTATATTACGTGTGTACGTGTTCGATGGTCGTCTACTTTGCCTTCCGCTGCATCTGTTTCATCTGTAAAGAAAACACAAAAGTCAGATCAACTTTTTTCGCTATTTCACTAACAAATTAATATCTATGAAATTAGAATATTCTCTAACATATCTAGACTATCATTTTACAATTGTAAAGATTCTTATTATACTTTACATATGAATTTTGAAAAGCTCAAAAACATTTGATGTAAGTTTAATTTTTACTAAAAAATCAGTCTAAATAATAAGATGTAAGTAACAATTATCATTATAATTGATGATTATCAACTTTTATTATATTTAAAAGTAAAAAGCGCTCTTTGCAACAGTTTATTAATAGAAATATTTGATAGTTATTAAATTTTTAATTATTAGAACTTAATTTTAAAAAGTACCAAAATAACATTTAATTTTTAATTACACAGTCATATTTATCAAAGTGTGGGTAATATTAAACACCTTTAAACGCTTATAAAGATAGATAATTTATTATGACATTCTTTAAATAGGAGTTACTAATTAGTTGAGTTTTATTTTCAATTTTAATGATATAAAGCACGTAGCAACTTATAGATGTTACATTGGTTACATACATACATTGGTTTTAGTAAATCAAATTTTTATATTTATGCAAATAGTTTATCTTTATCATTGAATATATGAGTCTTACCTTAACTATAATTTTATTCTCTATTCTAGGATGGCACATAGTTCTCAAAATTATGGATCTACCGATCAGAGAACTGATGTACCTGATGTGGGCTTCAGTCCAACAGAACTTTATAGTCTAAGTGAAAATATAACAACAAATATCTATACAATTAATACAAGTTATAGAACCTTAGATCGTGCTTTCAAGCACATTGGTACAAATAAAGATAATCAGGGTCTCAGGGATAAAGTGTGAGTTAAATTGTTACAAATTTATTTGTATTTAAGATCGCTTCAATTTTATACTTTAATCTTTCATAGTATTAATCTACAAAATGACTAATAATTTTCTTATCCTTTTTCAAGGCATGTGGCACAGTTAAGCACAAATCAAGTGGTGACTCAAACAAGTAAAAATATTGCACGACTGACAGTTCTGATGAGACGAGGTGATAAACAACAAAAGTTACAAATTGAAAAACTTACGAGTGATTTTAAAGATGCCTTGCAAAAATATTCTGATATGCAAAGAGTAAGTTAAAATATTTATTTACATTTTGCAAGCGGATATATATATATATATATATATATATATATATATATAAAGCGCATACATCAAATATAAAGTGCATATTTGTTTGCATATTCGCAAATACATAAACTAATTGGTAATTAAAATTCCATTAGTTAAAGTACTCTAAATCTTTTATTACATTTAAATGATATTTTAATTATACTTAAGATAATTAAAAGAAATAAAGCTTAACATACATCTAAATAGTAACTATGAGTTTGTAAAAATTAAAATATCTTCTAAATTTTTTATCGTGAAAAAGACTAATAGATTAAAATTCTTTATATGCATTGTAAATTATATTTTGGTTTTGTGTGATATAATATATTTTCTTCTTATTGGTTCCAATGTAATTTAAATACAATTTAGAGTGTATTGAAATCACATCTGTTGTTAAATTAAGAAAAAACAAAATTAATTTTCAAAAAAGTATAATTTTTCTAATGAAAACATTTTGTGAAATGTTTATAGTCAATTGCTGATAAAATGAAGAGGCACATACTGGTTATAAGTAGTATAGAAACTCGTGGTGATGAGGAAGAAGATGACAAGGAAAGTTTGATTCAGATTCAAGAGGATACTAAACGAAAAGCTAAGCAAAGGTTAGGTTTATTTATAGAAAGATCATGCATTCTAAAATTTCGGTTTCACATCAATCCTTTCTTTTATCAAAGTCGTCCAATCATTCTTTCACTTCAAACAACATTATCGATGCTTTTTTATAGCTTAACTTACACTGCTTATACTAAGTCTAACACCCAGTATAAAAAAAAAAATTATCTGCATGGCTACAAATGAGTAATAAGCATGGATTACGAGTGGATGTTGCCGTGTAACATTTTCACGAAAAATGCGTAATCAGACATTTTTAAAGTATGAAAAATATTTTAAGAGAGGTAAGTCTTCGCGCGGTAGTAGGTTCTGAGCAGGATATATTTTAATACTTCTCAAATTTGCAAAATATACACATATATGTCTTTTACAGAGCATTGGAATTCGATCACGGATTAATTTTGGATCAAGAAGAAAGGATAAAACGAATCGAAGGAGACATTTTAGATGTGAATCAGGTCATGAGGGAGCTTGGAGCTCTTGTGCATCAACAAGCAGAATCAATTAGTAAGAATTTTATTTAATTTAAATAAATAAATAAGTAAATATATATATATATATATATACATATATATATATATATATAACAAAAAATGTAAATACCAATCATTCATAATGAAAATTTAAATGAAATCTACATTATTCCATTTTCTCTAAAAAATACATGTTCGATATAATATTTCTTTATTTCTTTATTCTATTTTATTTGTAAAAAAGATATATTAATGATGATTATATAAATATATTTAATATTTTTCTGCAGGTAATATCGAAAATAATATCGAAAGTGTACATGACCATGTTGAATTAGGAACACAGGAATTAATAAAGGCTAGTAATTACCAAAGTAAATTTCGACGAAAAGTTTGTGTTCTCTTGACTGTAGTTATTGCTTTTGTGATTATTTTGATACTGTGCATGGTTTTAGCTAATAAATCAAGTTAGCGCTTCTAGATGTTCTAAGTAGCTGTAGAAAGTCGAATGTGGTTGTCTCAATCTATTGCAATGACTCGTTTTAAAAGAGTTCTGTCCATTATAAAGTATGATATTGCCAATTTTTATTGACTTTGCGAATACATAATACGCAACAAAAAAAGATCAGAGACTTATTAGAAGAAGTAAAGAATGACTTTCTACATTTAAGCTACAATGACTTGAAATTGGGCAATTGTACGAAAAAGGTGCGTTTAATTCTATTCAATCTTCATGTGAATTAGATAGGTATAATATCAAATGATAAAATTGTGGTATGAATAATTTATCGTTCGATCTCTGTTAATGAATTTATGAAAAATCAGTGATTTAGAAAATTAACTATTCATGAATTGTAGGTTAAGTTTATAATGAAATAGATTACTGTAATCAAATTCAAAATTACTTTATCGTATTTTTAATTAGATTTAATTATTAGAGTTTAAATTTATTAAATCAATAATATTTCATCCATGAATTTTATTCTATATATTTCATTTTAATGGAATGTAAGAAAAGTATATTTTTCTAGAATTCACAGCAACTAATACAGCAGTTGAATATTTGTTCTCTGTAAAAGAATAATTTTCACTGAAAATTTACTCAAAGATATTTATATCATTATCATATTATAATGATTTTTTTTATAACGACATGAATATTACTTTTGCTAAAAATTATTTGCACTTTTTATCAACTTATGCAATTAATTATTCGTTCTAATATGTTAAAGGTAATAATTTCTTTAACATAATGTCTTATACGTAAATGATTGCGTTAGGTATATTTTTTAGTTTTTTTTTTTTTTTTAATAATTGTGTTATAATTATATGTGAGGCGTTTATTCTTTTAGAAAGAAAATATTGTTCAACATGATAAAACAGCGTTTAAAGTTGTAGTGATTCGCTATAGTAAGCTTTGAAAATAGAAAGGCAGCCAGGGGCTGAACCAAATGTGTATTGCCTTGATATTATATGTATTTTATCCATACACTCATAAATTTGTTAAAAAGTGATAAATCGATAGCCGTTAAAGGAAATGTGCCTATTTCAGTTTTTCTTTTTGTGTAAAATCCTTGTAATTCAAGAATTTATCCTTAATTTAGCGGCTATCGACCTTACTGTGAAATTCTAATAAAATACCTTTGTTATTTATGTATTAGAAAACTAAAGTAAGTTGAATGTGTTTGCTTTATAAGACACTGTGATTTGAAAGCATGACATATGGGATACGAGCATCTCATATAAGAAACAGAGTTATGAATGTAAGACTTTCCTCCGTTAATAAAGTCTCTTCAATCATCGTAAATTAAAATTAAAATTAATACTTTACATTAGTTTAATGCGTTACAAATGCATGGCAACGATATTTTTGATGAGCATCATCTTAAACAAAATGTGATCATGATAAAGGTTGACAAAAGATATTCACATTTTGTGCTACATTCAATCACTATTTTAAGAAATATATTTGATTGCTGCTTAGTATATTATGTTATCTGTCATGCCAAGAGCAAGAAAATAAATTTTGAATGATTGAGACAGCCAGTTTTTTTTTAAAAAAAAAGGCCCAATCGACTTTTATATATATATATAATAATAAATATTAGGCATTCCAGATTTCAATTTCATCAATTACACTGTATTATGAGAAAAAGTAAAAAATTGTATATACAACTTATTAATATTGCTCCGAATAAATGACATCAAACAATAACCGTATAAACATTAAACGATTCTTCATATACTTTTAAATGTATATGTATATTTGTACACATAGATCGTAAAACCTTGTAACAAAAATACGCTTTGAATCTTAATGTTGAGCAGGTCTTATCTCGGCCGATCATTGATAAAAAAAAAAGAACGAGAGCTTAAAAGTAGGCGAAATTATAATCAAAAAGAGGCAAGAATTTTATACTTTGAGAACTTGGATTTGCATCGATGATAAAAAGTACCAACTAATGAATCTTCTTTTGTATATTTCAACGTGAAAATACTAAAAATAATTGAGCACACACACACATGCAATTATACAATAATAAGTGAATGCAATTTGTCCTATTATTGTTTTGATTGCATTTATAAGTTTATCATATTTTAATGAGCCATTGTAAAGAAAAAAAAAAATTAATAAATAAATAAATAAAAAAAACTACAAATAATTATTTTTTTAATGTATCTTTACATTGAAATTTCTTACAACTCAGAAATTATAATGAGCATATATAAAAGAATTACGTAAAAACTTTTTACATCGATAAAACTCAGTCGAAAACTTAACATTGTGAGTAATGTTATAATAAATACTTAAACATCGCAATAAAAAAATCTATTCAAATAGTAGATCTTGAGTTTATTTTACGCTTTGCGGTCTTCTGGCTTTTATTCTAGCTTGTAATGTTAAAAGAAGACCAGCAAGAACATCGTGATTTGGTAGTTTTTTAGCAAATAATAATCTCTTTACCGAATCATCATACGTAAGAAGTTCTACCATATTTTGCAGCAAAAATCCTTGACAGTATTCGAGTAATTGTACGGCATTATAAACCTAAAAGCATATTTTAATACAATTGATTATAATTGAAAATGTCTGCACTATTTCAACATTAACGGTAAAATAATATGAGCATTTAAAACACCGCAAACGTATGTTTAAATAACGCCTGAGAGTGCTCGACTTATTTACTATGTGCAATTATGCCAATATTATGGGCGTTTAATGTTTGTGCAAAAGTCGTCGTACCCTTTTCGTTGCAACATATCATATTCAACACCAATAACAAAATTCAGAATAACATTTGGAATGGGTATTACCTTTGCATGAATGTACATGGACACGATATTGTCGAGATCAACCATCGCGGAACATTGTGCTTCGCAGAAACGTAATAAGCCGTCCAACTGGAAGAAATTTGCAGCCGCCATCAATTCTAGAACGTCGCTTTGATTGACGTCTAGCGTCGCGCATCCACCGTGATATAAAAATTCCATGACCAACTTTAAAGCCGATAATTTAAATTAAGCATAATGATGATGATCATAAATAATGCAAGACTATGTCACATTACCTGGAAAATATGGTATCGAATATCGTTAATTTGGACAATAGGTGGATTTCCTTCGCACAGCTTGGAACTCAACATATTTCTAAATCTCGGAGACGATGTGACGAGAACGATCTTATGACCATAAAACACTCGGCCTTCCACCCGGAATTGAACGTCACTCAATTCTGGATTATTAACGAACTTTGGATCTATTCTCGATCCACTCGATAGAGTCGTATCTCGAATCGGCTTTATCGGCTCCCAGCCAAAACAGGTACAAAATATATCCGCTAATAATAGCGTCGTACCTTCCTTCTAAAAATAAGTACCAATAATTTCGTCGCATATGCCTCGCTAATGTTAAAACAAAATCCTTCGATAATTACATTGTCGATCGTAGATACCTTGCTGTATCGAAATATATTGAAGAGTAAGGGAAGGCATTCTTGAACGAATTGCGTGGAATAAAGGTCGGGGCAAACTTGAAGGAAGTCGTGCAAAAGCTGATCGATGACGGAATCTATTCGCATCTCGTGGGCTGTAGAGAGGCTGTGCATCCAGCAATGCAACGTCCACGGAACTGCCAGCCCTCGCAGCTCCATCGTTATGTCTGTAACCCGATTGGCTATCGTCAATTACCCCATAGCGATAACCCATCGATCTATCGATGCTCCATACGGCATCCGCCCAACCGCCAACCAGCCAACCACATCGATATTACGCATATTACCCAAATGATTGCACTCGACACTGTGATACATGGCCTCTTGAAGTGCTTTATTTTGAACTTTGCTGAATACCGGCTCGTTACCATCCCTCTGGCTCCCCCGGTCGTCCAGTCCGTGCTGCTGCACCGTGCCCGAGTTACCCTCCGCGAGTATCTCCTCCAGCGACAGCACCTCCTTCTCGCCTCGTCTAGCG
The DNA here is from genome assembly GCF_000503995.2 of Ceratosolen solmsi marchali. Taxonomy (NCBI): domain Eukaryota; kingdom Metazoa; phylum Arthropoda; class Insecta; order Hymenoptera; family Agaonidae; genus Ceratosolen; species Ceratosolen solmsi. The sequence goes on from NW_011948433.1 coordinate 812,162, forward strand.
GAGAAATTGAGCGGATGGGAGAGCAGCTGGTGCAGGCAGCCCCGCTGCCCGTGCGCCGTTGCCACGGATATAGCGCTGTCAAATTTTCAAACAATTATTAATTTCACGCGGTCTTAGGACCGCCCGCTCACCGTCTCAACATCGCAATACCTGTAGCAGCCGCGCTGAGCCGAGCCGGAATAGCAGAAGGTGTCTTTGACCAAGGTGAATAGAAAGGGTTGGGCCCCGTGAGCCAACAGCAGCCCTACCATCTCGTTATTCCCAGAGGCGGTGGCCGCCTGTAATGGAGTTATCGTCGACTTGTCCTCGCTGAGCTTCGCGCCACCCTCCACGGCCGCGCCACGCTCCAATAATATCCTGGCGATGTTGCAATGGCCTATGAGGGCTGCATAAGTCAGTGCTGTCCAGTGCTGAGTCTCCGCATAAAAACCCTAAGAGCGTTTTTTATTAGGCAGAGCTGTTGAGGCGTTCGAGATATCGAGGGTAGTGCGGACGCGAGAGTGAACATTGCATCATTACCACTGGGCTCGTTTGCGACTGATAATTGTTATTCTGATTGGAAGTGCCGCTCAGCGAACCCGAGGAGGCGCTGAGATTCGCGCACTTGTTGGGGCTCGGTGTCGAGGACTGGCAAACGATGCTCCTCGAATTCGACGAGCCGACGATTAAGGGATACCTCGTCGGTGTTACGGAGGACTGACTCGCCGCTGGAGCTGGACTTTCGACATTGGGATCGGCACCTGCGTCTATGAGCGCCAGCACGGCGCTTTCGTTCCCGTTGATGCACACGAGCATGAGCGCGGTGAAGCCACTGTCGTTGACCGTGTTGAGTTTCGTCGCCGGCAAAAACGCCAGTGCCTGGGATATCAGCTCGGGTCGACCGCTGGTTAACAGCTTGAAGGCCATTTCCAGGCTGAAACGGCGAACGTACTCCGAGTCGTCGATTCTATTCGAGCTAATGGTCACCTCGTCGGAGCTGAAAGCACGACAACGATTGTGTGTGAGATGCAATCGCCTGATTAGCCTTCGAGTTCATTAGCCATTGTCCCATTACACCCCCGCGGATTACAATAACGAGAGCGAGTTGTTCCTTTCGTCTTCCCCACCATCAAACCCCTCCCTCCCCAAGGGCGGCCCAGAAGTTGCTGCGTGCCGAGCTTACGGAGCCGATATCCGTTATTAATGTCGTCAATAGCAATTGGTGGAGTGCAAGTGAGATGGTCTAACCAAATAAGCCTGACGGGGCAGTCGACACCGGGTAGTAGCAGCCTCGCTGCCTGGCCGATGTCGTCGTGGTCGACGAACTGGGCGTGTCTGTGCTCGGCGTGAGCACTCGCGACCCGCAGCCACTCGACCAGCGGCGGAAGCACGACGTATGCCCGCTCGTAGGCCAGCTCCTGGATCCCGGAGCCCCGCTCGCCATGTTCCAGCTGAAAGGACAATTGGGAGCTTAGGTGGAGCGCCGGGGATGTACTGGGACGAGCGACGGGGCACTCGAATACCTGAGAGCAGCGCATGTAGTAGAAGAGAGCGTTAAGGGCCTTGGCGGTGAGGGGCAGTAGACATCTGCCGGAATGAGCTAGTTTCGTGACGAGGTCGACGAGCTCTTGCATGGAGCCGACGCAGGTTGTGAGGAGCGAAGGCTCGAGGCTCTGGGCGTCCTTGCCGCTGCGCGACGAGCCCGAGGAACCGAGGGAGCTGACGCTCGCCCACCGCGGCATCGCCAGGGCCCCTGTCAAAGAGAACGTGAGCTTGGGCTCCGCGTGCCCACGATTTTCATAATGGTGGCGGTGGTAGGGACAAGGGGGGGCGTGGAGTTGGGGGATGGCTTACCCGAGGCGAGCCTGCCAGCGTTCAAGTGGGCGTAGGGTTGCAGGAGTCCCCAGAGGTCACCGCTGTTGGCGATCGCATGCTCGAGCATCGTCGCGGTGAGACTCGCCTGGGGCTCGCTCGGCACGCACTGCAGCACCATCTCCTCGAGGAGGTTCTCGATGCCGGCCGCGAGGTAGACAGCCGCGTACTCGTGAATCATGCGACCAAGCCTCACGTCCGACATCCAGCGCAGAAAGCGGCCCACCGGCAGTTGAAGGCCGGAGCGCGAACCCTTGGACTGCTTCAGCTGGTCGCCGGAGACCGCGAACATCGCCGCCGCCCTGAGGCAGGCCTGATTTGATGACGTGCAGATCATTAGGAAGTGCCGTCGGTAGTGGCCGCCGTGGGCCCGGACGGACGTACCTTAGTGCAGGAGTCGGCGAGGGCCGGGCAAAGTAAAATCTTGAAGGCGCTGTAGACCTCGTGCTTGCCACAGAGTCCGAGTGGCTTGGCCAGCCGCTGGATCTCACGGCCGACTCGGACGAGGGCGCGTTGCAGGAGATAGGATAGTCTCGGGACTGTCTCCATGGTCACCTGGGCCATGTGGTCGCGCGTCCGTCCGTTCTGCAGTACTCGCAGCACGTCATGATGAGTCCAGGGGAGCTGCTGGAGCTCGACGAGCCGATTGTGCGAGTCGACCCAGACGAACTCGTCGGCGCTCGTCACGTTGGTGTTGATGGTCTCGAGACTCGAGTGACGCATCAGCCGACGCACCGCGGGCTCCGAGCTCTCGGAGCCGCTCAATGACGAGTAGGTGGAGGTCGAGGTGTGCGAGCGCATCGTCAATTGCTGGATGGCGAGCTTGATGTCCTCGAGACCGGAACCGGACCAGGGAACCTGCAACTATCCAGGCGGCTTTAAGGGCTGATCCCCGTCCGGATGATGGGCCACGGCACCGAGTGTCGATGACTCGGTGATTCAGGAGGAGGAGGAGAAGGAGGAGGAGGAGATAGTTGAGGAGAGGAGTCGCGGAGGGGACGCTGAGCAGAGCATGAATTACCTTGGCGGGGATGGCGCGATGTCGATTGCGGCTCTGGCCGGTGCGGTTCCGGCCGTTTCTCTGGGTCACCGACGCCGAGAGTCGCTCGTCCTCGGGGACGCTGTTGAGCGCCTGTGGGCTGTGTGTGCGGTGCTGTCTGTGAGGCGGTGAGCTGCTGCTCGTGTGGCCTCCGGTGTCCGACATGCTCGCGTGACCCGATGAGCGGTTCTCGTCCGAGGAGCTGTTGCCCGTGCATTCCGGCCTCCGCTGAAAGCGCATCGGCCAGATTATTGACGGGAGACCGCGGATGATGATGGTGCGAACACTCGAGATTCGGTCTATTCGTACCCACCATCGCGGTACCTCTCTCTCACCAGCCCGATAATCCAAAACTTCCTAGTTATTCAACTAGGCACGTCCCTACCCAATTGTTGCTTTTCTTGTTTTCTTTTTATTGATTTTGTTTTTTTTTTTATCATTATTATTAACATAAATATACTATTATTGCTTTGCTCTTTGGTCGCTCATGACATCAGAACTTCCCGAAATCTGCCGCTCACGTAGTACTAATCCGCGGCTTTACCGGAACGTACGTGCATTGTATTATCCAAAGAAGCGCGCTCGAGTTATTGTCGTTAGTGATAGATGACGTACTCGATGGATTGATTAATAAATGTTTATGTTAAGATAGCGCATGGATACTCGTGCACTCGGTGCTTCTATCTAATTGGCTCGTTGCCAAGCGAACAAAAAAACGAAATGAACGACTCGCGCGCGTTGTGCGTGTGGGAAAAATCAGCATTTTAAGAGCGACAATCGTTAATAGTGCAGATAATGAGAAGAGAGCGAACCTGAAGTGCTCTTAGCTCGTGAAGGCTGAGATGATGATGCTGTGATTGATGGGGATGATGAGCGGTGGGCGTCGTCGGCGTCGGAGTTGGTGCGACGCTATCGGTGTCCCGCTCGGCTATCATGTGTACGGCATTAATCTTTGAAGAACCATTTGTGATGTCGTTCGTGTATGTAGGGACATACAAGTCACGGTTGCCTCCACTTGGCCTTTAGTAACATTTATAAGACAACATTAACGTTTTAATGTACGGCCAATGATTCCGTTTGCTTAAGAATTTTATATGAAGAACGTCCCTTTCGCAATGCTACGCTCTTAAGAATATAATTATTCTTATAAAGAAATTATTTTTCATGATCTAACTCGGTGAATATTATGATTTCTTATAAAGGTACATTCTCGTTGTTATGCTTCTTGACGCCATTAATGATACGCGCTTATTGGTAAGGGATTCAATCGGGAGAATATAAAGAATTGGCTCTCATTACGAATACTCGCTATGGTAAGTGCAGATGTGCTTGTCCATAATTGTAACGCTATCATATCGTGATATTGAAATTTCAATTTAATATTTTAATCACACTCGTACAACTCGATCGCTTGTATCATATCGATTGTAAAGTATAAATTATCAAATATCATAGTAATTCTATACACATTTAAAGCTATTAGACTATTATTGTCTATATTACCAAGAGTAAAAATTTCTGTGCATGTTATAAAACATTTGGCTTTCTTAAAACAAATTAATGTGTATTTAAAAAGAAGAATTTATTTCTCGAAGATTTATATGATAATAAATACAAGATTTTAATACAAGATACAACCCTAAAGATATATCTATGAAATTATAAAATTTTTTTTTTTAACCTATCTATATTATTAAGATATTTAATTTAAATATATATGTAATTTTTAATTCAACATGACGATTAAATGCAATAAATATTATTGTATAATCGGCAGTTTTTAATTTTTATACATAGATAATGTAATGTGTATAATTTATTTAAACAGAAAAATAATGTTCTTTGTGGTAATTTAAATTTTTTCTCAATTAGTAGCACTAAACTTAAATAAATATTGACATGTTCTTTCTAGTTTCTTACAGCATTCTATGATGATTTTTTTTTCTTTATCCAGGCTACAATTATCTTTTAATGAAGTATTTTTTTCTCTTTCTTTCATTTCATTATACGTAATTTCAAAATACGTAAGGAATTATTAACTAGCATTTTTGTTCACTAAAAATATTAATGATTTCAATAATAATATCAATGATAATAATAAAAATAATAAATGAAAATATAAGAAGAAGAAGAAGAAGAAGAAGAAGAATAAAGTGGAGATTAAAATTTTCAGCTTAAATTTATCTAAAACTATCCAGCGCGTGTGGATTATTAACCCTTCTAGAGAAAATCATTCGATCGAATGAAATTAAGTGAGCCATGAGGGGAGAATGATTCGGAAGTGTTAGTTATATTTTCATGAAATTCATGGGAATTTGACATGTGGTAGCGATTTGTCGGTACGCACAGGTGCGTCACGTGGTGTTGGGGTTACGCAAATAAATAATACTACTGGACACGCTTTCGACGAACACATTTACTCGACACCGCTCATGTCTCTTTTTCTTCCCCCCGCGACTCGAGTCGCCTTGTCAAATAATAACCCGTAAAAAATACACTTAAATCCTCGCACTACACGTAGAGCTCGAGGATACCGCGCAATTGTACTCGGCACGCTAGAATAACTAACTTCAGGATTTCTTTCAGCGATGAGCTATCAAATGAAAACTCAAAGTGACGGAAAATTTGTTACGCTCTTGAAAGGATAAAGCCTCGAGCAGAATTGCGACCCCATTACACGTATCGGGTGACTAAATCACCCAGGTAGGCGCGGAGGGTTCGGCGTGGATTACCCGCGCAAGCGCCACTGCTGCACGAAGCTCCAGTCGGCCTTGAAGCCGCTCGTATCACCGGGCAGTGACCAATACTCCTCGAGTTTGCTCTCCTCCTCCTCGATCCGCAGCACGTCCTCCCTGCACGGCTTTACACTCACGACGATCTCGCGCACGACTTCCTCGGGCCGGCCCTCCAAGGCCTCTTCCGTCTCCTCTCCCATCCTGACCTCGGCCTCCGACCGGGTGGAGACCGCGATATCCCCGGGTGGCGACTCGCGCTCCCTGCGACCCGTGTCCCCAAAGTAGACGACCGTTCTATGCTTGGGCTCGGGTTCCGGGTCCGAAGCCGCTGCTTCTTGCCATTCCTGCGTGGGCGCAAGGCTCACGAGGGGCAGCGCCCGACGTGGCACGAAGTTACCGAGGGATCCGGTGCTCATCGCGACTGAGCGCACGTGACTGCGCGCCCGGATACACGCCGGAGGTGCGCTACACGCGAGACCGCTTCCTAGCGACATATGGCGGGATTGGCTCGCGCGGGGTAGGAGAAGCCAGTGCTCGCTACTTCTTACTTACTTTCGCGCTTCCGCTCTGAGGCACTCACACTCTGGCCCTTCCCTCGCACGTTTTTCCCATTATCCGCATTTTCCGAGCTCACTCTCGATTTTACGGGTGCGCGCGCTTTGGCTGGCTTTGACCTCCTTCGCTACCGCAATTCCCTCGATTCGCCCTCTCTTCTTCCTGCACTTTCTCAGCGTTAATTGCTCGTCTTCCTCAAACGAGCACTGGTGCGCATTCTCCTCCACCTCCTCGCCACCCTCTACAGGCTCTCCCGCTCTCTTTCTCTCACTCTCTCACTCTCCTACTCTCTCACTCACTCACTCTCTCACTCTCTCATTCTCTCTCTCTCTCTCTCTCTCTCTCTGTCTCCCGTGCTCGCCTCTCCCCCACACCAGCCAAAAACCCTCTCGGTACATGTAATTTCGTCTTTAATTTATATTTTTTCAGACATTCGCGACGATTTCGACCCAACTCGAGTGGCTGATTAATGCACGATTTCGGAATGATAGTTAGTAGACGGGAAACTCGCATGAAATAAAGCAAAATGCTCTTTCCATTGCAGAACTCACTACCATTGAGTTACTTAAGAATGATGTACTTCCTATGTCCTGCTTACATCCTATATTATACTCCCAACGATTGTCCGAGCCCAGACCCGTGACGGGGCACCGTCCCGCAATAACTATTATATTATCGATATTATTATTTTTGTTACTCTCACGATTATTCATATATAAATATATATATATACTCACGCACATGCATGCTTTCATAGCTTTTGCGTGCGTGCAATGTGCAATCTTTTAAGACTTTTATTCGCTTCAAGAAACTTGACAATACATGGAGTTTTAAAGCGAAATGCTTCCACTTTTTAAAATGTTCTTAATTTTCAATGATATTAAAAAAAAAAACAAGAAAAACGAGCAAATTGAACGTACTGACAAGTCCAAATTTCGTATACGTTTGTGGAAATTTTCGGATCAATTTGCATTGGATAGAATACAATCACACAGTGCGTGCAATTTTAATAAAATAAAAAGCATTGCAATAACATTAAACACTTGCGAAATTCCAAAATAAATGTTCCGAATAACAAATTTACTCCCAAACTTTACAATATACTACAAAAATACATATGCAATATAGTTTATAATAATAAGCGAATCTTTCAACAACTCAGGCACTCTTGTTTAATCGTATCAGTAAGACTTTGTATACTTTTCATCTTACCACTTTTTTTTAACATTGTTTTTTTTTTTGCTTCATTTATCACGAATAATAATAAATGCTTGAGTGGTAAGATTTTTAAATTGGCACAAAGTGAATATTAAGAGTGGCCGAGAAGCGAATCATAAGCGTTCGTTTACAAGTACAAATCTTATAGCGACTAGATGGCCGAAGGAATAGCATTGCGTACACGGCGCCTCGCGTCCTTTGTAATCACCGAGGGCGTCGATGCCCCCGCATTGTCTGTGTTCACACGGCGAAACTCCGGTGTCAAGGGAGACTCGGCTTCCCCACCGCCAAAAATCATGTTCATCTTTTTGTCTTTCCGTTAGGTGTGGCAACAATGACCTCCCGGCTGCTGGTCATTTATTCCTTTTTTCCTTTTCATTCATTGACGCAACGATGAATGAGACTCTTGTGCCGTGTACACTCTTCCCTACAAATACCGTTCTGTACACTTTTTTAATGCATTACATCCGAGTCAGTTTTGTGGAGAGGGGGGCATAGTGAGCGTAAGTGACGTCTGTTTAACTGTGCGAACAACATTGTCGATAAACTTTCGAAAATAATATATGCGCTTTTGATGTAACTGAGAACATTACATTTGTCAACAATGAATAGAACGTGAAAATATAAGCGACGGCATAAGCCTGGAGTTTTCATTGAAAATGACTAATTATATATTTAATAAATATATATTTAATAAACTAATGTGCGTATAAAGTAAATTTTGTAACAGGCGTCTTTTAAAACTCGCTTACTAATTACAAAAATATCCCAAGAAGCTCGAAAGATGCGCACAAGTTGCGCGTGACACTCTGATTATTAACGACTTTCATTTCTCTCTCTCTCTCTCTCTCTCTCTCTCTCTCTGTCTCTCTCTACTTAGGATATTACGCAATAGATAGGTTATAAATTGATAAGATGAAAAAAAAATTATATGCAAATATATTTCACTAATAAACGGCACGTCATTGAGTAAATGTCATTAATGGAATAAAATAAAATAAAAAAAATTAAATTAAATTAACAGCGTACCTTCGGAATGTGATTTTATGTCATCAGAGTCAATTTTACAATTACTAATCATATAACAATCTAAAATTTGAATTGCCTTTATATTAAGATCGATTAAATTCTTACAATAGAGCCTATCAGGATAACAATAACTTTCCCTTACTTCTGAATAATAATCCAGAGAATTCGAAGATTCTTATTATTAAAAAAAAAAAGTAGCCTTATTTTTGTTTTATTTTGTTTTGTCTGTCTGTTCATTTGTTTGTTTTTGTTGTAAAGTAGATTAATATTAAATATCTACTACCTGCCAAGTAGTTTAGATTTGAAAAGCCATTCGTGTCTCGGTACATCGTCATTGCGCCTTCGGTATAATATGAAATAGAAAATGACTCGCTGATTTCGTGTGAAAAAGAGAGCAGGCATACGCACTCGATGGCTCTTAATTAGTCGTCTGAAAGTCGCGGAGATGTAAGACAAGGAAAGGGAAAGATCATAGAGGAAAGGAGAGACAACGTTCCTAATATTATGGGAACCGGGCGATCGAGATAATGCGCGTGGGATCAATTGCACCCAGCGAAAAGTTGATTTAGCCCGAGCGCCATGCCGACAATTTAGGCTAATGGCTCTTTTCGTTTCCATCCTTGTGGCGCTCTCTTTCTTCCTCGTTTATTCATTATATTTAATAATGCCGATATTTAAGGGACCGTGAATTTTCAGAAGGTCGCGAGGCACATGTTGAACTGAAAACACTCGATTAATTGCCAAGGCATTCGGTAGAGGTGGGATATTTAAGAGACTAAACGAATGAACGGATGAGCAGTTTTGCAGCTGTATTCTGTCAAAATAAATCTGATTGTCCATAGTCTCAGGTAGATTTTGAAATTTTTATCGAAACTGTAAAGACTTTGTTCAAATTATACTTAAAGAAATATTGATTGTTCAGTGCTTTGATTGTAGATAAGAATGTAAAGCAATTTCATGCTTCTTAAAGACATGTTCAAAATGGATTTTACTTAACAAGTTAGATAATGATAATAGTATGACAATGTTCTAAATAGACACATCTTATTAACGCTTATATTTTCAAAGAATACACGGACTTTTCACTCGTCGGTTTCCTATCAAAAGCTTTAGTGCATGGAGCATTAACTTTCGTTTTTTTTCAACGTTATAACGGGATTTTCACTGTCTCCGACGTTTCTTCTCTACTGGTATTATTAACATAGATGAGAACAAATTTATATTAATGGAGCGGATAAGGTATTATTAAATTCATTTCGCCCCTCCCACCCCTGTTTCCTTCTAATTACAAGGTTTCGAGTGAATAAAAATTTTAAACAACGACGCTTACGTTATAAACGTGCACTTATCGAATCATCTTACCTTCTAAATTGCTACTATATCATTAGCGAGTCCGAGTGTTATTTTCGTGTATCAAAGTCAGTTTAATTAAATAAACATACTCTTAATGGACCAAAGAAAATAATATTAACTAAGCAAATGCAGAAAAAATATGATTTTAGTAGACGCAACATTGCTCGAAGATTGCTATATTTCACATTTGTGTTTAGTAGTAACTAATTTACGGGCAAAGATAAATTTATTTTAATTTAAATTATTCTATATTATCTGAAATCACATCTTTAGTGCTAGTGTCTACATAAGATTCATCTTAACTATTATTGGTTAAAATTTAGTCCCTCGTAAAATGCTGAATACAACAAATTTACGACCACGAAATGTAAAGAATCGTTGCGTAAAAGGCATAGGCATGCATGGGTGCTTGTAAGCATGTGCTCGCCCGTGTGCCTACACACGCAGAAATTTTTAAACACGCGAGTTTTCGGGTGACCCGTGATCCTTATCGAATCGAACGGAATCACGATAATAAGACATAGTGTTCGAAGTGCGACCTACGATTGTTATCACAGAGGGCGTCAATCACGAAATTATTTCTTCTTCTTCGTTTTTTTTTCTTCTTTTTTCTTTTTTGTATCTTAATTCAGAAATCCCAATAGGAAAGAACCTGAGATGGAATCATAGTATTTGTATTGTTAACTAATTCGGCTCTTCAATGGGCGGGGAGTGGGTCCGTCGGGGGGGGGGGGGGGGGGGGGAGAGGACAAAAAATAGTATGAAATGTGCAGGTTGAATGCATCGACTGCAATTATTAATGGACAAGAAAAACGACATTCAACAAATAAGATCGATGCATATGTACGAACACGACAAACATTTATTACATAAGTTGCACTCGATAATTACAATAATTCATAAGAAAAAAAAAAAAATTCAATTAGATCTAGAAATCATAAGGCTCATTATTGTTTACATTGAAAACATATTTTTAACGTATTTCCTGACTATGCAATTACATCCATTACATACAAGCAGTGAAAATATAAAAGTTAGCGTAAATTTGTCATCTCGTACAAAATGATTTAAATGAATGATTTATACACGATACGAGGAATGTGCTAATAATAGTATTTATAATTAATAACGTGTCATAGAGACAGAAAATAATACATCACGATCGATCATTTGCGCTTATGGAATTAAATAAGAATAAAATTCATTAACAATTAATTTTCAATTAACGTTGAAAGGTGAATTTAAATGAGGAAAATACTATTTAAAATGAGAAAACAAAAATAGTCATGTTAAACGTCTTATTTATCAGCGATATGATAACGAGATTTCCACGGTAAATTTAAATTTAAATTTAGATAAAAAATTGACAAAACAAAATGAGCTAGTCACTACTGAGTCTTGCAACAAGACCACCACTTAATACATACAAGTTTCGCAGCTCCTTTCACATGAATACCATTCATTATAACACGGCCATTCACGTACGCGTATCAGATATTACATTAAATTTCGCATAAAATTTGACAACGAAGCTATTGTGGCTGAGTACACATGTTTCTTCTTGAACGACATCTCTGTTAGGGCGACGTGAAAAGAGATTGAAGCAGCCGGCAGAAAAGCGAATGGAAGTTGTGCGTAACTGCGGTGAAGAATATAAAAGTGGAATTGAAGGGATTCGAACGTGGTGGCGAACGCGAGAAAATACGGGACCAACGTGTTACAAAGTAGAGAATTGCAGCAATCGTCGTCGGTGTGACTTGTAAATACGTACGCGAAGTAGTCATTGATGGAGGTTGCGCGGCACAAAAATAAATCCACTCGAAAGGCGTGTCGGTTCACGATTGGCGAAGTCACGATCTGTCTCAATTTCCTCGATCGTTTACACACCTGAATTTGCAAGGCAGACGCCATCCAGCCAGTTAAATTTCATCCATATGCCCCCGCCGTTACTCGACTCCACCTCGAGTCTACCATCTGCCCATCAAAGCCGTAATGACGAAATTTTGCCGACTTAGCTTACAAGGACTCAGAGCTGAGAGGCCGTGGAGATGACGAGCGATTACAAAGCTTAGGATCGAATTCGATTGTCCAACTGAGCAAAAAAGAAAATGGACGGCTATCCTCCCGAAAGATCGAGCCATTTTTGTTGGAGCCGTTTTGTTATTTGCTAATTAAGAACCGTAGCGAGCGACACGAGCACCATAAGGGAGCGAGCCATAATTTCTCTATTAACATCAATTACAATGAGCGTGCAAAAAGACGAAAGAAAAGCGGCCGAGTAACATTTTGTTTCAACTTCTTATTCCCTTTAAACAAAGTAATACATCAATCAAGAGGAAGTTCCTCCGGTACGCATCGGTTGCAGTCAAGTGGAAAAGGCTGAAAAAAGCCCGACGATCCGAATGATCGGAGGAATTAATGGCATCGCCTAGAAGCGAAACAGGTCGAGCAATTAAACTTCTTTCGATGTATTTATTTTTTCACTCTGCTGGAAAAAATAAACGGATTACGGGTGCTGGAATGGGAGGAGAGGGGGACAGGGTGAGCAGGAGAGAAGAGATGAAAGATATGCAAAAATAACTATTGTGTCCTTCGATATTGTGAGTGTCGATGATCTATGAACTTTGTGTAATTAACGTTGATTGCAAAATGGCTGGGCTAGGCTACTTTTCGAATTTAATTTTCAAATATTAACGCACGATAATAAATAGCGTAATATATCGTTTGTCGGTGCTTTAATGTTATCGTATAATTACATTTAAACGCAACGTTACAACAACAACAACAACAACAACAACAACAATTTCATGCAATGTAATAGGACGTTTAATCGGCCGTTTGTTGTCATCAATATTTATATAAATATTGAAGTTGAGCAACTCCGAACAAAATGGAATTAAACGTTGCAGGGGAAAAGCTATTAAAAAGCACGTTGCCGTTCAACTGAACTACGTCGACCTTTTATCTATCCAATCATCCTCTCCGATATCTCATCTCCAATAATCTTTATGGGTGATATGTAAACCAGTCACCCTATGCATAGACGTAATCCTTTGTCTCGTTCCTACACATGTGTAACCCAATAGCTATTCCTAGTATTTATGATGTAAGAAATTCAAATGCAAGAAATTCCATTAGATTTTCTATGATTCTACGATCTTTGATTATACAACAATGATGAGAAAATCGTTGCCCACGAATTTCTAATACCGCTCAAATAAAAGCTTTATTACGATACTGCTAAAACTATTTATATATCAAATCTTACCGAGAGATAATCGTAAAGAAACTTGATCTCCGTGCATTCTTTATGCCTTGAAGAAATTAGATATCATCTCAAATGCTCGATCACCAAACAGTAATGTTAAAATATTTTGAAAATCTTTTTCTTAAAAATTGTAATCATTTATTGTGCATTAACGATTGGACATTAACTATTTTTACTCCTCCCTCCCCCCTCTCAACGTATCGCCCCATACCTCCCCCAATCCCTAACAAACATATTAAAATAATAATTAAAAGCATTAAACGTAGCATTAAAGATTTAGACATAATATAAACAATTATTTACAACGTGCTTGTATGCATGGGAGAAAAAAGATATAGAAAAAAGAAATAGAGAAAAAAGAAATAAAAGAGACACTGGTAAAACTTTCCTGTCAATTATAATTAAAAATTGTTGGAATATTTGATAAAATCCTGTATTGCATGTGTTAGCCAGTTAAAATTGTTGGATAAAAATAGGCGATACAGCACCGAATGATCTAGATAGTCTAAAGCTATGTATTTGACGTGTTCGCTTATCGTAGATCTCAGAAATGGAAAAAAAGACCACTGTCAACTATTAGCAGCAATTAATGAATAAATTACGAACGCTTATTTACTATGTTTATTGAACGGCGTTACATCGTAACGATTGCTGATCGACGTTTTTCATCTCCTCATTTTTGTATTAGGAGATCATAATTGTTCGATGTAAAATTCGAATCTGTTATTTTCGCGTGTATCATTCGTTATGGGTTACGTGATTATGCCCAACAGGTTAAAAAATACTAATTAGCATTGATACAGAATGTATACAGTCGTTTCATAACACATGAAACCAATAAACTCGAATGGTTCATTGTTGAAATACGCTAACAGATTATTTTTCATTTTTTTTATTTATTTATTTATTTATTATTATTATTATTTTTTTTTTAATTTTATTGAATATTTTTTCTACTTTAATTCATAACGTATAGAAAATGTATGAAGCACACTATTACGTTTACACATTTTTCAAATTTATTACTTGACTGGCATAATTTATTTTTCCTCAGACATAAACATATAAAAAAAATGATGTCTTTTCACCATACATATTACATAAATAATGTGACTGCTTATAACGAGGAAAGTAGATTTTGATCATGTCTTGACAGGTGTGATTTCATATTTAAACTAAATTGTCTCGTTAAAAAACATTACTTATTTTAAATTTATCACAGTTATTTGCACTTTGCTTGAATTTTATGATAACGTCGAAATATTAAGTCAACAATAATCAACGCGAATAACCAAGAATATTAATGATAATGAATTAAAATGTACGAGTCCATTCGTATATTATCATTATTTTAACAAGTTTTACATCCAGTAGCTAAGCAAGAATCAATTGTTATCAATTTAATAAGTACATTTGTAATATTGTAACCTACAACTTAGAATACACAATAATATTAAATTATAGATGTTAGATTTCGAAAAAGATATCAGCAAGTAAAACGACTACTTACCGAAATACGATTAAAATCTATTTTCTCGGTATTATACGCGCTTCTATAAAAAGGAAAATTATAATTGTAAGAATATCAGTGTCTAACAATAACTGCTTGTAACGGTAAATTGAAAAAAGAAAAGAAAAGAAACATCGGCAGCTTTGCAAAATTTACGAGTATGTACTTCCGTATATCGCAACAATATTTTTAATGTTTATGATGGATTCTTTATAATATGTTGAAATTGAAAATGAAACGCTATGATAGCATTTGATCTACACTCAACTTGGCCATTTTGTCCTTACTTAATCTATCGCAATATCGTAATCTATTGTTATAAAAGTCATTTATATAGATGGACTTTTAATAGATTACGTTATTCTTTAAGAATTGAAAGTAAGAATTTTTTTTTCATTACAATTCATTTTCGTCACATTTTTTATGCTTGATGTTCATTAAAAATAGAAAAATCAACATATAAAATCATTATCGTATAACCTTCAAAAGGAATACAATAATTACGTATTTTCAACCAAATACGTATGATTTTTATAACCTGTATATATGTATATATGTATATATATATATATATATATATATATATACAGTTTTACAAAAAATTAACAGTCATCCGTCTGTTAATTTAAGAGGTAACGTTTTGACAGGCCCAAATAATAAAAGTCTACGCACGCGCAAATCTTATGAGCCACGAAAAAATTTCATTTTAGGGTTGTAATATATATTCTAAAAAATATATTAAGTTTAAATAATTGAATTTTTTATGATTTTGCTATAGATAAAATTAATCTAAAATTTTTCAAGCGTTTTTGAATCCAATTAACCAAAAACTGTTTACAACTAAACAATTATTATCGATATTATTGAAAATTAGATAAAATAAACAATCAGTACAAAAGTTAAGAAGTAAAAAAAAGTATGAATTTTCAATTTCTAAGGGATGTAGCGATCGCAGTACGACTGAGCTGCAATCATTTTGCTACGTCAAATGTAAAACATAAAGGTTCTTTATGAATAAATTAATCCCAGGTTTATAAATAACGAAGGAAGCACAAGCTTGAAACAATTAAGAAACGAGTCGTTCGTTAGTGTTCGGGGAAGAGGATTAAGCGCCGTGGATCGGAGCGGATATGCGAACGGAGTTTCATACATCACGATAAAAGCGGATAAAATACAGTGAAGCTTCTGGCAAAGCTAACGAAAAACAGTGAGCTATAGAGTAAGTAGTTGGGGAGGGGGAAGGGTATGAGAGGCACGAGGGCATAAATAATTTGTCAAATTTGAAAGCGTTGGGTCGAGGCGCACGTGCATACACTTTTATAATCATTAAAGCTTGTCGGGCAGTCGGCGCGTTAACTTTCGGGTACCTCGAGGTTTTACGATCGCGAATTATGCGAAGCGGCGGGCCCGCTTCCGAAATTATTCGCCGAGGGTCGGCCGGTCGTTCGCCGGTCGTTGGCTCCTCTGGCGTAATTATCCGATCGTGAAATTCAGTTTGCGAAGACGAGGACAGTCCGAATTGGGATAACCTTGAATCGCAGCCCGGCTACCGTTCGGCAATGGCAAGGTGGATAAGAACCTGCGGGGCTTCGGCCTGAGGATCTCATGATCCGGGTCGGGAATGCAGACACTAAGACTCAGCGGGGCTCCGTAATGCTCCAGGGTCTCGGGTGTACCAGATCGTTGCTGTTGCTGTAGCTGCTGCTGTTGTTGCTGTTGCTGCTGGTGGTGGTGGTGTTGCTGCTGATGCTGCTGCTGCTGCTGCTGCTGTTGCTGCTGTTGATGGTTCGACCCTTGCTGAGGGAGATCGGAGGGCCTCGAGCTTGCCGGACACGTCCCTACAAGCATGCCCATCTGTTGCTGAAGTGATTCCTGATGCCGTTGATCATCCATCTTTCCCTTCTTTGTTGCGATTAGTCGCCCAGCCAGTGGAACTCCTGCAAATTCATATGCAGATATTTTACTCTCTTATGGTCTTATGCAATAATCTATCTGTCGACGGAGTAAGGCGAGCTCGGTATCTTCTACGTAACACATTTAAAGAAGTATCGATTTTCCTATAGAAATTGGTA
Organism: Ceratosolen solmsi marchali; assembly: GCF_000503995.2. Taxonomy (NCBI): domain Eukaryota; kingdom Metazoa; phylum Arthropoda; class Insecta; order Hymenoptera; family Agaonidae; genus Ceratosolen; species Ceratosolen solmsi. The sequence goes on from NW_011948433.1 coordinate 828,792, forward strand.
GCTTTAGAAGTATGCTGTGTTACACAATACTTTGATTAGGTAGGAGGTGCAATTTTACGTACGAATTTGTAAACAAAGATTGAATTTTTCTTCGACCTAAATTGTAATATAAATTATCGAAACCCTTAAGAACTCTACGGATTGCATAAGAATTATAGATAATTTGTCTCCGTTTAAAATATAAATAAATCAACTATATCTATAGGAAGCATTCATAGCTCTTTCTTATTAATGTATCGATGTGATTTAATCTCTTGTATTTAACCTCTTGTACTGCTAAATCCCTTCTCTATTATTCTTACATGAGCACAAACAAAAGTCTATTCTCAAGTTTGTTAACATAATCGATAATAATTATTTTCGATTTTTGCTCGTTCGATAATATTACGTTTTAGCGAATGCTCGTGTAGCCATAATTCTTGTCCGTTTGATTATAAATTGATATGGCCAATACAAAGTACAATACTACATCTGTCTCGCAATTTATACATCCACTAACAAATTCACTTTGCCAATCAAACTAATTTAATATTCATAATTTAGTGCAAAAATGTTTAGAAAGTTAATTTAATTGCATGCAAATAAGTTTGGCCTTAGTGAGCTTTAAAAGAGACATTACACTGTATGCGTAGCTGCGAAAAGTAGAAAGTAAGGCACTTCACCGTCGTGAATATGTTATTATATGCTTGATGTGAAACAAAGAGGCTCCGAGGGAATGCGATCATTATCTCAGGCTCGTCGTTTGATAAGCTAACTATTCGCACTTTCGATGCATTTCGCTTTTCTCGTCTCTTCAACATCCGACGCATGAACTATAAGTTATATTCGATGTACGAAGAAATATTTATTATTTCAGGTATGAGAATGATTATCAATATAATAAACTTTTATGTAAAAGTTCATTACGGAAGTCAAATATTTTTAAAGATTGTAGACACGATTTGAGGGCAGACCTAAAGTAATAAAGTAATATTCGCGAAGCTTTGGTATCGGGCAAGGCACGAGAGATTTGATCGACCAGTTTGTGCAAGCTCTCAACGTTCTTCTATTCTTTTAATTGTTATTATTATTATTATTATTATTATTATTATTGGTATTATTATGATAATTTTTTATTATGATTATTCTTATCGTTATTTAAAATTGAAAAATCCAAATATTTTTATAAACGTGGAGATAGTATTATAAAGGTTATGATAATCTACGATGTTGTTAGTAAAAAAATATCATCGACATCCATTGCAGGATAATGATGCATAACTGAAAATATTAAATAAAATACATTCGATAAATTGAGAGGTATGTAAGAAAATGAAAAATGTAAAAAATGTTATCGCGAGCGTATTTTATTTGAAAAATATTTCTTTTTTATGACATAAATATGGGCGAATAAAATTATATTTTGTTGAATTTTATTTAATATGAAAATTATACATATATCAGGATATCGTTAAATTAATCGGCGAATTCAAATGCAATACATTAATTATTAAAATTAATAATCAAAGGTAAACTGTTTAATCGATAAGCTTAATCGCAATTTTAAACAATTATTTTAAAATCAAAGATTATTAAATAAAAAATAAAAAAAACTAATCTATTTAGTCTCAATGCCAAAATTATGTATTAAATCATTTATAGACATTAGATACAAAGAATTATTGAGCTAAAATATCACAAATTATTATGAGAAACAAATCTAATAAATTACGGGAGATTAATATTTTGAACATCACAACTATTGACTAATAACTTATACTTCTATTTAAATTAGTTAGAGAGAATTTTATTTATCAGAATGTACTAATAATGTATTCGTTTCAACAACGAGTGATAATGAAAAACAAATTACAAGATTTATTATGGGCTTAATTGTAAAGCGTACTATCGTACTAATACATAATATTGTAATATTACTGTCCTAAATTATTTGTAATTTGCTTTTACACAAAATATTAAATATAAAGTAAAAAAGTAATAACTTAAGCTACATCATTCTCTGAAATACTGACATGCCATTAATTATAAATTTAAAATGAAATTTAAATTAACTTTAACTTTATCTCTAATTAGCCTTAATGTTTAAACATATTTTACAAATAAAATTCAAACTAATAAAATAAATTGACGTCTAGTTTTGAAATATTATAAAATAATATATACATTTGCAGACGATTGAAAGCTGTAATGTAATTCTTTAATAATTCTCTTAACGAGAAAAAATGATAAAAACGTGATATACATGGAGTTTGTGGTGGGAAAGTGATGGATATTAAATACTATTAAGTGGATTCACCATGGAAAATTGTAGCCTAATGTTTCATTTTATCAAACTAATATTTTGCATCGTATCAACGTGACTCCCAAATTTTATTAGAAGTTTTTCAAGTTTGTTCCCCTTATTTTTTCTTTATTTTTCTTTTCTTTATATATACGCGCGTGCGCGCGCGCACACACACACACACACACACACACACACACACACATCTAGAACATGAGAAATATAATATTTTTGTACTCGGCTGTATACCGCACGGAGCCATAATTTCGTAACTGGATTTGCTCTTAACATCCACCCAATCAACCATAAATATTGCATGAAGAATTTAAAATGATTACGCATTAACATCCTAAAGCGAAAAGATCATTGAAGCCTTACTCGTCGTTATTGATTTTTCTTGATCGAAAACGAAACGTGCTTTGTTTTTAGATTATTTCCTTAGTAGATGAAAAGACTTTAAATTTAAATATTACGTATATAAACTATGGATTTACGGGGACAAAAATTGAAATTATTATTATCTTAGTTTGAATGTACGATAATATCAATATTTGTTAATTATGACTAAAATCACCTTAATCGATTAAAGTATCATATAAAATTCAATTCTTACAAAATAACGATATGATTAATAAAATGATACGTCATATGATAAGTTTTAATCCATTATGAATCTATTATCATGTACGATCAACCATGAATTTAATAATATGACTTCTTAAAGTAAGTATAAGTATAGTCGATATAATATACGATGTAAGAATATCTTTTTTAAAAAAAAAAATGTTATACTCTTTTTCAACCTGAAAATGTTTAATTTTGTCGATGAAAATAATGCTATTCTTTGAATGAGAAGTAACAATGACTTTATATTATATCTTATACGATTTGTATTATTGTTTCTCTAAATGGAATGACAAATAATATCTATGATAATGTAATATACTACAATATTTATTGCTATAATTTTACCCTAAAGCTATCTTAGTCTTATTGTTCATTTAGAATATTTTTATTTAATACATTAAATATTATTAAAAATAAATGGTAGTGTAATGTGCAATGTTTATATTTATCTGTTTAACAGTATAGACAAAGTATATACACGCATACTAATACATTGTATGTAAATTATATCTTGCTTCTTCCGAGATTAAACAATCAAATTGAAATACTATTAGCAGGTCATATATTGTATTTACTTTTTATTTTAGTATTATACCTACTAATATATTTTTTTTATTGATTATAACGTAATTATTTCCTCTTATGAATAAATAACGTACGGGTGACGCGAGATCTTTAAAGAGAATATCAATCTAAAATATGATCTGCTTCCATATGCTTTTAAATCAAATTAACTATATCTTTCGTTTATCTTTTTTTACAACAACGCAACATATTAATTTAATCAGTTTTTAATATAAGGTTCTTTTGAACAGTATATCGCTGTTTATATATACTCGATCTGCGAAGTTATTTAACTAATTCAATAAATATAATTTAAATGCCTGCCAACCATATATAATCAATAATAATGATAAACAGTGTCGGCAGAAAGTGTGAATGTATTCAATGATACTGAAGTTATCATACCAAGTTATTTATGGAATTTAAATAAAATGTAGAAATTTTGCAATTTTTTTTGTTTCAAAATTCCAAATCTCATTTATTCAATGTGAGCTCGACCAATTGCTATAACTCTAATGAATCTATCATCTTAAAACTTCAATTATACTTGGACTTGGAAAGACTCGTTGGCGCAGCTATGGAAGAAAACTTATAAAAACGAGGAACTCATAAAAATAAAAAATCCCTATCTGTCAGTTTCTCATAATTGTAGTGATAAAAAGATATTACTAACATGTCAAATTGTCAAATCATAATTTATATGTTATAAGAAAAGATTGATGATATTAAGAAATTTTATGTATTGTCAATGATGAGTAATTATAACGCTATTTTATTTCGAACTAACAAGGAGTTTAATATGCACAAATATTTTCATTACTTATTGAAATATGGCCGGTAGTGTTAATCGATGATGATTGGCTCGTGAATGTCTAAATATATCTACAACGTTAAAAAAAAAAAAAAAGATTACCGGTTTGCAATAAAAAGAAAGTTTGAACTTTAAATAACGTGTCATCTGGCAAAGTAAATGAAACTTTGTAAGACGTTCCGAAAGATAGCGGTAAATTTATGTCCAATCTATCTAGAAGAAAAGGCTGTTGGAGAAAATGATACTCATCGTTTGCAACTCTGAAAATTGTAGTTTACTTTGTCAATGGAGACGAACTTTGTTAAGTCATTTGCAGCATCTAATCGCCTTATCAATCGTATTAATACTTAAACAAAGCAATTCACAATATAAGCGTTAAACTCGGATCTTCGTGGAACGTGTGGGCGATCAGGTTTGGCGCAAATTTATCCTCATTTGATGTACTTTAAGCGTATAAAAATTTATATCATCAAGATTACAGATAAAATTCGAATTTATTATTTTTATCGTTATCGTTATTATTATTATTATTATTATTATTATTATTATCATTATTATTATTATCATTAGTAGTAGTAGTAGTAATAGTAGTAGTAGTGGTAGTGTTAGTGGTTGTGGTAGTAGTAGTAGTAGTAGTAGTAGTAGTAGTAGTAGTGGTAGCAGTAACAGTAATAGTTAATACAAGCTGTTGTTGTTGCTGTTGTTGTTGTTACCGCTGCTTGATGCTATGAACCTTATTGTCATCATCCAATACGATCATTTCATTACAATCAACCTGTACGTATTGCCGTGAATAATACCGTGCACGGCTATTATGTTTCACGAACGCGGGGGTACGTCTTCTATACGGCGTTTATTCTCACGCTGCTCCAAAGTAGTGCGAACCGAAGAGTGAAAGAGAGAAGTGCGAGATTGTTTAGCTAGAGTAGCGAACCACTGACTGCTACTTGACGCTAAATGAAAGTAATTCACAGTGTATCAAACTACCGCAGGTGCGCGCGGCACTTTCTTCACCGTCATTAACTATGCGGCTGAGAGAGAAAGATGCATTGAAGGAATTCAAAGGTCATTAACGAGTTCACGCTTGTAATTAGCACCGCCGGGATGATCCTTATCGGGCTGAACTTGCCAAGAGCTGAGATTCAATTGTAATTGCGAACGGCTGAATGTAAGCCAGCGTATCCACGTGACTTCACTCCTCGTTTCCGCGCACGCCACGCTCGTATTGAAATATAAAAAACAAACACACGACTGCGACACTTTAAAGAATGAATGGATTATATACGAGACTGATTTTGCCCAGGTAATTAGCGGCATGTTTTATGAAATTATGGGCGTCGGTGTGTCTCGTACTTTATTGTGAGTTTGTTTGATGAGCGAACACTTTATATGATTTTTTCTAAATGAAAGATTTATCGTACAGAGGTAGGAATTACTTATCTCGAGCTCAGATGCCATATAATACACAATTACCGAATTGATCGAACGTACACGCATCTACTTTCTTTTTAGTGGCCTCGCAATGCGGCGAAAATTTACTCGATACTAAGATATTATTCAGGAATGAGGGACGACGAGCAGCTTGCTCAAATGAGTAAGCAAACCACTAGACTTTTGCTTAACCGACTAGCAAAAAGCAAAAGGTGAAAACTATCGTGGTTGAGAGAAAAAAAAACGAAAAAGCTCGAGGAAATTCAGAAACCGTATAATCAGGCGATCAGGCGCATCGCAGGGGGCCGTCCGTGAGCGCAGAGACCACGACGGCTTGGCACACGTAAACAAGGATTTGCCTTCTCCAATTCCCCCCTGTCGAACGGTACACGTCTTTCAGCAGTTTCTCCTTGTGCAGCTCATCATCGGAAAAGGAGGTCGCACTCGTGCGCGGCATCCGCGTGCACAAGGGCAAGAGGCTGCGGGAAGCCCCGATATGACGAGAATCCGGACGGACGCCCGTCGAGCTTAGATCGGTCCCGTCGCCATCCAATTTACAGTTGTCTACGATTCGACCGACATGCCGCTCGGCCCAAGTCCCGATAGCACCCATTAAGCCTTATCGGATCGGTCGAGTCTTGGGGCCCTCGATCAGCCGATTGCCTCTATTGCGGGGACCGGGCGAGGTAACCTTACCATCCCCAAGAGTTTAAACTGTGCACTGTTGAAGAGCGATGGCTCGCCATCGTTTATATTCGGCATTCTTCGCATGCGGTCTGGATGGAAATAAGGGCTAAAAAGGAATATTGGCTTAAAACTAAAATGGATAGACGAAATTTGCAATTTACGTTCGTTTCAATGGTAATTTCATAACTATGTTGGGTGTTCAGACATTTCGTAATTGACATGCAGAGCTAAGCAAAGCCATTCGATTAGAACGAGAGACCATACGTATATTCATAATTTTATTAGCTTTTGTTTTGAATTTTTTGTGCTTTTTCATTTCTTTTTCTTTTTCTCCTTTTTCTTTTAATGACGTAAGTTGACCTTGGGAGTGAAATTTTACGAAGAAAAAAGTATACTCGGCTTGAAAGGAACGTAGCGACTCCGTCTTCGCGTTGTTTGTTACGCGTGGATTTTATATACCTCGGGGCCTGGCATACTTTGTATATTTCGCTAAAGCATTATTATTTAGATAAGATTGTGTTCACGAGACCACCTCAGGAAACTTTTAATGTATCAACGTAACATGTATTTAAGATATTATTAACAGTCAATAAGCTAATTTTAAATATTCTCAAAGATACTTCGATTTATAAATTACCATTTTTAATTATGCACGGTAGCCGATTTGATAACGATAAGCGAACAACAAAATGCGAGCTTCCCGATTCAATGTTTGAAAAATAAATAATCATTTTCAGAAAATGTATAATATATAGTTCGTTGATTAAACGAGCCATAAAGCAGTCCCAATAATTTATACCTGACAATTATGCTAATTTGTATAAACATTGAATTAATCCAATAAATTTCCTGGCTACGTCGCAACGACTGTGAAAAATGTAAAAGGAACATTTAATAAGCCTCTTAGACGACGTTCCATTTTGTTTGAATAAATAATAAGAATAGGAATAAGAAAAGTAGGAGATGAAATTTCACGATCGATTTGTCCGACATTAATATGCCGAATTTTCTATGCTCGATTGTTCCAACATTCGCGAAAAACTATCTTGCTAATGTTCAATGCGACTACTTGCTTTTGCATGCTACTTGATTTTCGGGAATTTGTGATTATCCATGTAGCATTCGACAATGACATTTCGATCTTTTGAATGAGCGAGGGTGACGATAGGGCAGTAGAGTCAGCGATCGCGAATTTTAACATTCCCATCAACTTACCGTTAATGCTGAATTACCATTCGCTTCCCCATGATTCATTACAAGGCTATAAAAATGTATGCTAATGATGACTCTAAACTTATTCGTTTATTCTTCGAAAAGACGGAGCAACGAGCAATAAATAATGGCAATCGATTATAAGGCATTATTCAAGCCATAATATTTTCATTACGCATCTGGTATTTAATATAAAATTTATATTACTTAAGAAAGAAGCAATTACCGAGGCGAATGGATAAAAAAAAAGTCAAGATTGAATTATGCGCGTAAGTGCGATAAAATGTTTTCTAAAAATCGCGTTTAATAAACCAGTCGCTTGCGCCAGCTCCCAATGCCTCGAGCTCCAACTCGTAGAATACAAACGGGCGAAGGGTGCGCGATCGATCCATCATTCGTAAAACGCGCAATCAGATTTAAAAGGTGGATAGGAGCGATAAAAGTGTACCTAAGCGATGGCTTTTTCATTGCGCGCCCGAGCCTTTCTCGAGCTCCGCCGACTTTACAAAGTATCTCTACGAGTGCGGCGCTTTTGACCAAATAACTATATTTCCTTAGGGCGCGAATTAATTACAAAGCTCGTTATTCTTTACGATGTTAATCCTTACCTCGTTCGCTCGGGGCTAAGCGCGAAATCTGGCGATAACAGCCGAGCAGCCTTTTAACGCGTACAACATGTGTTAACGCTGGCGAATGTGTCCCGAGCGATACTTTTGCGAGTCCTCGTCGCCGAACATTCGCGCCTTTAACACCAAAGAGGGGATTTTCACTTAACGAGGCTGTAAATGCCGAGTGCTCGGCTCCTTTTCTCGAGCAGGCCAACGACAAAGCCATATTCCCGGTTATTTCACGTGGAATTGTGTGAACAACGTTTAAAAATCTCCTTTTCACTAAGTCTCGTCCTTGACGACTATAAGCCATCGTAGCTTATTTAAAGAGACCGAAGGATGAATGAGAATGCGAGAGAGAGAGAGAGAGAGAGAGAGAAAGAGAGAGAGAGAGAGAGAGAAACCATAGAAATTGCAAACAATCGATGCTGTCTCTCAAAACCGTTGACTAAAATCAATAGACACTCGATAAAAATTGGGAAGCGCGCTCGCACAGTTCAAGGATATCCTCGGACAAATCGCTCCTCGTCTTCTCCTTTCTACTCAATCATCCATTATATTCGCGAACGTCCAAAGCTTTGTCAAAGTACATACGTCAATTTTGTTCTCATGGCGTGCGAACGCGAGACTTTGGATGCTTCGATGTCAGAGGTGCGCCGTTGAGAGTGAAAGTCCCCGGAAGCAAAGTGTCCGCACGCAAGTGAGTTGGGACAGAACCCTGGCGTATTTTTCCCGCGGGAGTTTCAGCGCTGTGAGCCCGTTTCACCGCGACGGAAGTACGTCGTTCTCCTTCATTCTATCTTCAGCTATCGGGCCCATAGATACAGCGAATCAACGCTATTAGGCCCCGAGAACCCCTAATACAACGTATTTAACCGGCGCAAGATTAGAGTGGATCGCCCGACCTGCCAAGTACTCACTCATTGTCCTCATCCCTCCTTACTACTACTACTACTACTACTATTACTACTACTACTACTACTATTACTACTACTACTACTACTACTACTATTACTACTAATACTACTTATACTACAATTACGATCGACTGTCAATTTTTGACCTAGGCGTCAATAATGCGCCGCCGTATGCAAGGATAACAACAAGGGAAAATAATAGCCTTGCTTCGACGGACAATCCGATGTTCGACTATAATCGCGAACGCATTCTGACAGAAATTTCCCAAAGCCATTCGGCTTTTGCATCTTTACATATATACATAACACTACTTTATTACATACATAACATTGCGCGATGCAGAGGAACGCGTGACACACGCCCTTCTTATCCGGAATGTTGGAAAACGGCTTTCTTTACGTTCAAATATGGTCGTCGGGAGTGTAAGGGGGGCTACGGTGGCTGATGTCCCGGTAAGCTCGACACCCAATAAAATGATTTCAATCCCGACCTAAAAGAGGGACACTGTAGCCTAACGGTACAAGATTTCGTGGCGAGTATCGTACAATTGATTTGGGCTCGGAAGGGAGGCCTGCCGCAGATGCGCTGCATAAAGTCGTACGGTTGCCTAATGGGATGGTGGAGGGAGGAGGATGTCACCTGTTGTTCGATCAAGAGACAGAGAGAGAGAGAGAGAGAGAGAGAGATAGAGTGAGCGAGAGAGGGAGCAAGGAAGGAACACCAGTCTCTTTAATCGTGAATTAAAACCAATTAAAAGTCTGAGTCGAGGGCAAGGGCCAAGGGTTGAAAGGTAAGCGGACGATTGAAGGATGCCGTTGCGCGAGTGAGTTTCTTCCAAACATCACAGATCCGAGTCAACAAGGGTATCGCGATAAAGCCCGCGGCCAATTACGCGGAACTCCTCTCAGCTTTACTTATGCAAATGTGATCAAAGGAAGCTGCAGTGCCAGTGGCGGAGGGGGCATCATAATACATTTTTTAACGCTTATTCCTCGCATTTAAATGTTAACGAGGGGCGCGATAATCGCGCGATAAGTGCCGTACTCTTTTGTATCTCTCGTGCGGCTCGCGCGAGCACGCCCAATGCAATTGTAAACAAATCATCTGTTGTTTTGCGTGCGCGTGTGCTGCCCCGTGGGTGCAAGGGCAATTTATGTCTGGCAGTCATTTGTGGGCTCGACAGTGACTAAACGGCGATTGCTTTTTTTTTCATTGGCGAACTTGTTGCCAGACGATTTAGGCACGTTGTTACTTCAATAATTATGAAACAAATTGGCAATACAGTGTTTGCAAGTGCTACTAAGGCACGCTTTTTATAATGATCAATTGCAATTGTATGGAGTGAGAGGTGAGAAGGGGGGATAAGAAGAGAAACAGGAGATCGCGATTCTTATAAACTTTCATATTTAAAACTGACGCTATTTTGGGTTTTGATCAGTAGCGGACAAAGTGGCGTTAACCGTTTGTAGATCTGCGTTACGCGTTCCAAGCTCATTAGTCAGCGATAAATTTAAATTTACATTTATTTGGACGTTGCCGATTATTGGCAATGGTGGCGATTGAGGGGCAGGGACAGAAAAATTATCGAAGCAAGGTTGGTCAGTCCGATAAATACACAAGCATAAATGTAATAAGCATCGTGGCGAGTCTACAAAAGCAGAAAATAACGGGGCTCTTTGAAAAGGAGCTGCGGTTGCGGTGTTAATCGATTCGGAGTAGCCGTAAGCAATCCGGTGAAACAGCGCAATAACAAAAAGTCCGAAGATTGGGAATAAATGATGAAAAAACACAATGATGTTGAGTATTAAAGGTACCTCAAAGTTGGCTTACGCTCGTCTATGGCTACGCAATTGCAATTTTATTTTAAACTCGCGGTAAGGGAGATATTTTCTTAGATTATGCAGTAACAGCGGCAGCGACAGCAGTAGCAGGCAGCACCACCACCACCACTACACCACCGCCACCACCACCACCAACAGTATCTAATTAAACGGAGTGTGGCACGGATGACATGGGAGGGGAGCGACGAGGCCAGCACGAAAAATGAATAAAGTGGTGCGAGAACGGCGATGGTGAACGGGAGTATCGAGGGGGCGGAGAGGGGTAGGGGCTGAAACAGTAAAAGAGCGAGCGGAAAAAATAAAGCGCGCGGTGGACCTTAAGGACTCATTGAAATGCAGCCGGGAAGACAGCGAGCCATGTACGGAGTATCGCTTATGCTAAAAATCAACCGGTTCCGAACAATAATGCGAGCAGCAGCTGAGAAACCAACGTCCTGCCAATCGCATTATTTATTCGGTCCGGGTTACCCATGCTCTTTTGGGATACTCGACGTGTCCCGACTTGCCCGATTATTCCGCGATTTTTAATGTCTTTTCTACATGTCCTGCCGCTTCTACCACCTGCCAATGACACCCTCGATACCGCGCTTCGGCCGTTCGCCGTTCTCACTCAATAATGCGTTACATTGAAATGTAACAATTCGGTAACACTCGGTCGGATGCTATCTAGTCTTTTACGAGCAATCTTTTTACTCCAATCTTGCACTACCTATCGCGTTTGAAAATGTCTATATGAAATTCGTATACATAAATAAACTAGCCAACTTTTCGACAGACAAATATCACGCGTCGCGAAATTCTACTTCCACTCTCCGAAAGAGTACAATAATAAAATAATAATAAAATAAAAACAAAATAATAATTTCAAAATTCAAAAATTGGTGTACACACTGCGACGAATATTTTTTAAACGTTATTTCGTGTTATATAGATATAGTTTCGTAAAAGTTTTTCGAAGCTGTGTGGGGACATATGGAGTGCGTAACTAAGTACCGAAGCTGAACTTGGAAATTCGTTTGAATTAAGAGTAAAGAATCTAAGACATGATATTTCCATCCAAAGGAGCTAAATTTATATTATAGTGATGGTTGCCGGTCGAAGTGGCCAGTCAGCCAACGTCTCCACTACGGACTAAAGTTTGACTCCGTTATGTTGCACAATGTAATATAAATTATAGGGATGTCCGTAAGGTGTAATTTGTCAATCCAGAACGATTAGAGCGATATCCGGTTGTACTGTGCAAGCCAACTAGCCCAAGCCTTATCTTGGAGCACCGCGACTTTGCATGCCGAAAGCAAATTACATAATGTGTGCAGTAGAGCGCCGGGCGATCCAATGGCGTAGTCAAGCTTTATCCAACAAGCGCGTTACGGAGTAAGGATCGTCGTCGCCGGCCACGACCTCGCCGGAACCGTTGGTGAAGCTCTCGGCGCTAGGGCGATGCTTTTTCGGAAGAAGATTGCCTATCTTAACGAGAAGAGTGGAATG
>NW_011948433.1:841269-841854 GCF_000503995.2 Ceratosolen solmsi marchali
ACCGCTGACTGGAAGAGCGGTGACTTCTCGAGCGCAGTCGCATTAGACGTCCACGAGGCGGAACTGCAGTGCGCGAGTTGCGGATGTGACTATCTCTCTCTCTCTCTCTCTCTCTCTCTCTCTCTCTGTCTCTCTCAAAAGTTTCCTCGTGGCCAGCCGAGCGTTAAATGAAGCAACGATGTGCGAGATCGACTCGATGCGAGCGTCGGAGTCGCAACGCGCGTTGCCGATCGGTGCGATGTTCCCTGCTTACTGTCGGAGCCGCTTTATTCTGGAGCTTCTGCCACCGGCGCTATTGAACGTTCATTAATTAATCGCGCTTCGCCTTCAGACCCGATGCTCTGGCTAGAGAAATTGATTATTTGCATTATAGGGAACTTTGTTATGCGATTACCAAGAACGATAATGCCAGCTCTCCATTCCCGCCTGTAATTAATTAGACTTACGACCACCTTACCACTCCCCCTCGCCCGTTCCTCAGCGTCCTTTATTCAACCTTTAGCAACCTGCTTATTAAATAGTATCCAAATGCGAAAGCCTCGCTGCGAGGACGTTTTACAGATCTGTTTAGCAATAAGATAGTAT